>NC_025996.2:140259651-140368775 GCF_000442705.2 Elaeis guineensis | reverse complement strand
GTCGTGGGCTGCAAACGAACAAAGATACTAACGACCGGATCCAAGCTTGACTTGGTTAAAAGATTGAAAAAGAGCCAATTGCAAGATCAGCAGAGAAGCTCGGCTTGGGTTGTTAAGGGCTCGGCTTAAACAAGCTCAAACCAGTTGGAGCAAATCATATATGTATCGAGCCAAGCTCAAGCAGCTTGCTGCTTGGCTCGATTCGGCTCATTTGTATCTTACCATCCAAAGCTGATGAGCTAAATGATGATTGGATGGGTGACAAACTATGTTTAATTGATTAAAGATGATAAACCATGTTTTTTGCATATCCAGAGATATCAAGATTTTCAAAAATAATAGCACGACTAAGTAAAATTTTTGATTGCAATTTAGGTTTTGTAATCTCGAAATGGCTGGATGGGCTAGCTTATCAAGTTGGTGTAATTTTTTGTTAGATTAAAAAATCTAGGATTGAATCTCACTTCCAATTTTGAAGGATGAACTCCCTGTTTAAACTTATTGTCTGCTATCCTTCTATCAAATAATAATAATAATAATAATAATAAATATTAATTATTTTAGTTTTGCATGATCCAAAATTATTGAATTCATCGACTATATTGATGAAAATTTAATTCTTAGGACAAGCTTACGATGAATCTCAAATAAAAAAAAAAAAAAAAGAGGGCAATAATGGATGTGTCATCGGTCACTTTATTTCGTTCATTGAAAAAGTAAGTTACACATTCATGCACAAAATCAAAGGGTGATATTAACAATCATTATAAATATACTGAATGCATGTAAGCATCCTCTTCACTTACATATTCTCATTCCATACACATACATAAATGCTTCATTTCAAGAAATTATATCCGGCCGCATCCAGCAGTATTATTGTACATCATGCCAATCATCAAGATAAATACATAATAAATAAATTTTATATCAATAAATAATATGATTGATATGGTGCACAACTATATGCAATATAATTTTTTTTTTTATCTCAATTTAACAAGTGCACACTATATTTTAGTATAAATGAGCTGATTTTGGACCGTCCAATTCCAGAACTGGTTGACCACAAGTTGGAAACAAGCACAATATAAAATGTAGCATTCTTTCAAGTCAATTCTAACCATGTGGTCACATGTTTACCCATACAACAACAAAAAAAAAAAAAAAAAAAAAAAGTGTTCCCATTCAAGGGAAATTGTGTATGAATCCAAGCCAGACTTCAATCTTGGAATCGTCAAAGAGTTGAGGCGCTAAACCAAGGGCTGACGCCTGACAGCTTCCTCCATTGCCGAATTTTTAAAATATCATATAGTTTACTCCTTTTTTGGTAAGCTTGAAGACTTAGAAATTCATTGACTAAACAAGCGAAATATTTCCATTTACCTGGTAATTCCGCATTGGAAATTTTGAAAAGGCTTTGAAACATAAAAATGTTATCAACCGTTGGAACGAGTCTGATGGTCGCCGTTGGGAGGACCAACAAAAGAATATAAAATCCAATTCAACTTACACTCTGCACGTGAGAATGCTATGGGAAGTTTTGACCACTTCCCTGGAATCAACGATAGCAAGATATCTCATGCCCAAGAGGCAAGAGAACAGGGGTTCAATTCAGAACCATGTTAGTTCTTGTTTCAACCCTGATTAACAAAGTTCCAGTTACACGAGCTTTAGCTCGCTCTCCGAAGCCGACGATCCGGTCTCGGCAGCATGGATAGATACGTTAAGAGCCCTTTTGATCCGGAGCTGATTACCGGCCGGACGTAGGTACAAAAACATGTTAAATTTTTAAAGTTCAATCCAAAGTCCAACTAAAAATAAATATAATTTAGGTCCGACTCATCACCAGCCCTCGCGGTATGATGATAATAAATGCGCTTCTACATCTTTGTAAGTGCAGTTCTCTTGCTTTTCTTGTTAAAATAATTAATATATATAATGTGCAATTGAAGGGCATCCGAATAGAGCTAATTTTGATCAATATATATCGTAAAAGATTTAGATTTAAAAATACATAAACCATAATATACTTTTACTTACCGGCTATGATGCTAATATTATTCCCATATTTGCCTTACATAAAATTTAAAAGACTTTCAAAATAAATATTTTTTTTTAATTTCTAGATATTTAATACATCAAATATTATGAACATCATCATTTGAGGGGACTGTCATTTATTTTTATTTAAAAATTATGAATATAATATATGCTTAACATTTTATTAGAAAATCACATTGTTAAATTAGTACCGGACGGCCATGACCCAAGCTAGTCTTGTAGCATTGTGATTTTACATGGGCAGGGCCGGTCCTGATATTTTTTAGACCTAGGGCTAAATGAAAAAAAGGGGCCTTCTCTAATAAAAATTAATATATTTTAAATATTAATTATTATTGAAAAATTAATCCACATACAATAATTTTCTATAGATATATTCGTTAAGCAACGTGTAAAACCTATCATTAACCTATTTAATTATTTTTTTTATTATAATATTGTAGAAAATCAATTTTGCATCCCATTAGAATATTAATGCAGGGCCTAAGGCCTAGAGCAGTCGTCCAATTCGACCTGCCCCTGTGCTGGCCCTGCTTCCCTCCTCTCTGTCAATCTCTTGAAACTGGTTTACTCACATTCCTCGATACCCTATGATGCTTGCCACAAGGGGTCACAAATATGATTCGCAAGGATCATCGAATCTGATCTACTGATTCACATCTTTTATGCATGGCACAACATCTCCATGAGGCACTTATCCCATTCTCTTACCCTCTCACTCCCTGGCAGACGGAAAAAAAAAAAAAAAAAAAAAAAAAAAAAAAAAAAAAAAAAAAAAAAAAAGGAAGGGGCCTGGGGGCCTGGGGCGGTCGCCCGCTTTGACCCGCCCCAGGGCCGGTGGGCTATATGTTTTGAATAGATCATCATCTAATCAACTAAAATATGGAGTTGTTAGCCAGGCTTTAGGAACAAGCATATCGAATGTCCAATAATATATGAACAACCACATTACAGGTCTAAAAAAAATAGATTTTTTTTTTATATGTCTATATTTTCAAATATGATTTATGTTGGCAGGGTCATGCCTATGTGGTGGGACCCGCCAACCACAACAACAATAAAAAAAAAATTAGGGCAGCACGAAAGAAAAAAAAAATGCAAGAGAAGGCATGCGTAAGAGAAAGAAAGAAAAGTGAGGTTTTTAATCTTTCTAGCTCTGATCGGAAGGTGATTTCAAATCTGATCGAGATGAAATTTCAGTATGTTGTTCACAATAGCGAGCTCTACAAACTGAACTATTCGGATCACTGTGAAATCTTCTATTGTGTAATTCATTTATATCTGTTTTTAGTGAGATGTCTCATTTTCATCTTGTATTTCTCAGTAGTATTGATGTATTATACTGAGATGAGTATTATATATTGATTAGAGAGCTTCTAGTGTGCTAGAGAGAAACTTTACTATACCCATTATTTGGTGATAGCGAAAGTTTGATTTGAATTTTGGTCTCGTGATTTTTACCTCCATATTGGAGGATTTTCCACGTAAATCTAGTGTCTTTGTGCTTGGCTTGATTTACATTTTGCTAGATTTGATATTGTTGAGTTATTATCTATTTTAATTAGCATACAAGGGGTAGAATTTATCTTGAACATAATTGTGTTTGTGGCCCTTTCATCCTAATACCTGGTGTTAGAACAGTGGTTAGATAGTTAATGTGGTTTGTGTTAATTAAAATAGAGAATAAATTCAATATAATTAAATTAACTTCATTAGATTATTTCTTGTGGAGGATGATGACGGAGGATTTATTATATTGTTGAGATTTATTTGAATCGATTGAATTACAGAAAAAAATGTTAGATAATATAAATATTGATGAGTAGAAAAAATTGAACAGAAAAATCATGGCTACGATTAGATAGTGGATTGATGTGAGTGTGATCCATGATGTTATGATAGAAACATATGCTTATCAGGTCTAAAAAAATTGGAAGATTTATATCAGCAGAAGAATGCACAGAATAAAGCTTATCTAATCAGAAGATTAGTGAACTTAAAGTATAAGGATGGACAGAATACTTCAAAGCACTTGAATAACTTCTAAAAGATCCTGAATTAATTGGCTATGATGAAGTTGCTTCTTGATAATGCGGTGTAGATATTGATTTTGCTGAGTTCCTTATCAGAAGTTGAGAGATATTGATGGTGATGCTGAGTAATTCCACTACCAATGACAAACTTACTTTGACTATGGTGAAGAATAGTATATTGAATGAAGCAAATTGGCGAAAGAAGCAGGGCTTGATAGATATAAGTTCTGAGGTACTGATTACAGAGTAGAGGAAGAGAAGTAAAAATAGACCCTCCTATAATAAGAAGAATGGTGAATCCCATAACAGAAAGGATAAGAAAAAATCTAAAGGCCGGTTAAAGTCTAAAAAGGTGTCACTTGCTACTACTATAATAAGCTAGGATATTTTTAAAGAGAGTACAGAAAGTAATGATGAGGTTATGATTGCCTGTGATGATGGGTATATTAATCTCACATACTAGGAATCTAGTTGGATAATTAATTCAGTTGCCTCATATCATGTTACATCTTGGAGATACTTTTTCTCGTTTTACTTTAAAGATGATTTCAGACATGTTAGGATGGAAAATGATGCAGTAGCTCAAATTACGGGCATAAAAGATGTTTGCTTAGAGATTAACACTAGATGCAGACTGCTGGTAAAAAATGTGAGGTATGTTTCTAATATCCAGTTATATTTTAATTATGTCTATGTCCTAGACGATGAGGGCTACTCTATTTATTTTGGGGAAGAAAAATAGAAGCTCATCAAAAGTTCCTTGGTTGTAGCAAAAGATAGGAAAGTTGGCTTTTCAGATTACAGGCTAAGGTGTGCAATAGAGAGATAAATATAGTTGAAAAGACCTTCACAGACCTATGGCATCGACGACTTGGCCATTTGAGTGAGAACGGACTTGATGCTTTATCCAGGTACAACTTGCTTCCTTTAAAAGATACGCACTTAGGACCTTGCACTCACTGTTTATATAGTAAGCAATATAAGATTTTATTTTACAAGCTCCCCTCATATAGAAGATCACATATGTTAGATTTAATTCACATTGATATATACTCCATGACCACAAAGATACTTGATGGTGCACTATATTTTGTTATTTTTATTAATAACCATTCTCAAAAATTATGAACTTTTGCTTTGAGATCTAAAGAGCAGATATCGACATCTTTAAAGAATTTCATGTTAGTATTAAAAGAGAAAAGGAAAGAAAACTAAAATGCATCTGAGCAGATATTGGTGGTGAATATCTAGATCCATTTGAGAGATACTGCAGACAGCATAATATTAGACTAGAGAAGACTATCCCTATGATACCTCAGCAGAATAGAGTGGTAGAGAGGATGTATCGTATTATTGTTGAAAGAGTTTGGTGCATGCTTTCTCATTTGAAATTACCTAGCTCCTTTTAGGATGAAGCTATAAGGACTGCACTTAACTTGATTAATCTCTCTCCTTCATTTGCCCTTAATGGTGATGTTCCTGAGAAGGTATGGATAGAAAAATCGATTCCTTATAACAATCTTAAAGTATTTGGATGCAAGATCTTTGTTCATATTTCTAAAGATGAGCGGTCAAAACTGGACAGCAGGTCAAAGGAGTGCATCTTTCTTGAGTATAAATATGAGCAGTTTGAATATAAGCTATAGAATCCGATAGACAAGAAGCTAGTTAGAAGCCAAGATATAGTATTTTTTGAGGATCAGACCATTGAGGACATAAAAAAAAGTAGATAAGCCAAAGTCTACTATAGAGTTATTTGTTGATCCACCTCCTATGTCTCAAGCCAGAGCAGATGTTGATGATGGACTGTGATGAATGATGAGCCTACATATGGTGACAGTGTATCAGATGAGAATGGTGAGCAAGCTTCTACATAGCAAATAGTAGAACAGCAGCTGAGAATATCTACCAGACAATGTCGGTCTTCTCAAAAATATCCTCCACACAAGTATATGATGGTGATTGATGAAGGAGAGCCAAAATACTTTCAAGAGGCTATGTCACATGCACAAAAGAAAAAGTGGTTTGAAGCTATGCAAGAAAAGATGAAATCACGACATGAGAATCATACTTTTGATTTAATATAGCTATCCTAGAGGAAGAGAGTACTCAAGAATAAGTAAGTATTTTGATTCCAGATAGAAGAACACAGCTCACAACTGAGGTACAAGACGAGTCTAGTTGTGAAGGGCTTCAGTCAGAAGAAGGGCATTGATTTTGAGGGGATTTTTTCATCTGTGATCAAGATATCTTCAAATCGAGTTATTTTTAATTTGGCAGCCAGTCTGAATTTGAAAATTAAGCAGTTTGATGTGAAGACAACATTTCTTCATGATAATTTTGAAGAAAAAAATTATATGGAGCAGCTAGAGGGGTTTCTAGCTAAAGGTAAAGAAAACCTGGTATGCAAGCTGAAGAAGAGCTTATATGGTTTGAAACAAGCTCATCGATAGTGGTACAAGAAATTTGATTTCTTCATGATAGATCATTGGTACAACGGAACCACTTCTGATCATTATATATTTATGAAGAAGTTCAGTGGTAATGATTTCATTGTTCTTCTATTATGTGTTGATGACATACTGATTGTTGGTCATGATGCTAAGAGGATTTAGAGCTTGAAGGTTGAATTAAGTGCTTTGCTATGAAAGACTTGGGATCAATGAAGTAGATACTTGTTATAAGGATTGCTTGTGACAGAAAGAATGAGAGACTGTGGCTGTCTCAAGAGGGATATATAGAGAAAGTGTTAGAGAGATTCCAGATGAGCAACTCCAAACCAGTTAGCTCTATACTTATAAGCTACTTCAAATTGAGCTCCAAATAGTATCCTACTAGTAAGAAAGAGAAGGGGGAGATGTAGAAGATCTCTTTGCATCCATAGTTGGTAGTTTGATGTATGCTTTGGTGTGTACTAGGTTGGATATTGCTTATACTATTGGGATTGTCAGGCGATTTCTCTCTAATATTGAGAAGAAAAATTGGACTGTAGTAAAATGGATTCTCAAGTACCTCAGAGGCACTTCTAAAGTATATCTATATTTTGGTATTAATAAATCTATATTGGATGGATATACAGATGCAGACATGATAGATGATGTTAATTCTAGGAAGTCTATATCAGGATACTTGATGATTTTTTCAGGAAGAGCTATCTCATAGTAGTCTAGATTGCAGAAATGTATTGTCTTGCCAACTAAAGAGACAGAGTATATTACTGTGATAGAAGCTCGCAAGAAATTATTGTGGATGAAGAAGTTTCTTTAGAAATTTGGTCTGAGGTAAGAGAAATTTATCCTGTATTGTGATAGTCAGAGTGTAATTCATCTCAGCAAGAATCTAACTTTTCATTTGAGGCCGAAGCACATTGATGTGAGATATCATTAGATACGGGATGCTTTAGAGATGAAGTTGTTATAGTTTAAGAAAATTCACATAGGTGACAATACTTCAGATATGATAACTAAGACATTACCCATATAGAAGCTTACAAGTTCCAGAGCTAGTGCTGGTTTGCTAGTTCTTCCCATATAGACGTGTGAGGGAGATTTATTGAAGATATCATACCTATGAGGTGGGACCCACCAACCACAATAACAATAAAAATTAGGATAGTGTGAAAGAAAAAAATACGAGAGATAGAAAGAGGGCGTGTAGCATGCGCGGGAGAGAAAGAAAAGTGAGATTTTCAATCTTTTCATCTCCAATCGGAAGATAATTTCAAGCCTGATCGAGATAAAATTTTAGTATGTTATTCACGACAGCAAGCTCTACAAACTAAATATTCGGATCGCTATGAAATCTCCTATTATGTAACTCGCTTATACCTATTTTTGGTAAGATTTGTCTTGTTTTCTCTTTGTATTCCTTAATAGTATTGATATATTATACTGAGATGAGTATTGTATATTAATTAGAGAGTCTCTAATATGCTAGACAGAAATTTTGCTATACCCATTATTTGGTGATAGTGGAAGTTTAATTTGGACTTCGGTTTCATGATTTTTACCTCCACATTGAAGGATCTTCTACGTAAATTTGGTGTCTTTGTACTTGGGTTGATCTATATTTTGTTGGATTTGATATTATTGAGTTATTACCTATTTTAATTAGTAGACAGGGGATAAAATTTATCCTAGACATAATTGTATTTATGACCCTTTCACCCCAATAATTTATTACATATTTACCCTTTAAAATTAATATTTATATATATAATCCTTTCAAATCATTCTAGTTTTATAAGAATACTTTCCCATTAGTTTTTTAGCTGATAGTGTTGCTAAATAATAATTTTAAGTATCAAATAATTTTATTATCCTTTTATAATAACATCTTTAAAAAATTTATTCAAGAATACAACTCTTTATAAGATAAACTGAATATATCAATTTTTTCAAGAATATTATTGCAAAGGATAATAATGCCATCTTATATTTATATTAATTATTTATTTATGCTATCAATAAAAAAAATCTAACAATTGGTATAATGTTGTAAAAATAGGATAATTCGAATCATAGATGTATGTCTGTATGCATATATAAATAATAATTTGAGAGGAATTCTTTTGGCAGAGGGCATATGTAAACAATGATTTGGGAGGAATTCTTCTGGCAGAGTCTTTGAACCAGTCTGATGCTTCTATCCATAAGGCTAAATTGCTTGGTGTTCATAAAGGAATATCAAACGATGTTTGTTTACATTCTATAAATTGAAGGAGACTCACTAGTGTCATATATAGAGGTGCAAATAGGTCGGATTGGATTAGGTCCTGAGTAACCCCAATCCGACCCAGTTCTTTGATTGGATCTAAATATTGGATCTAAATCTAGTCCAATTAGATCTAATAGAAAATCATATCGGGTCAGATTAGATCAGATCCATGCTCAAATTTTTTGATCTAACAGATTTTCTGGTTGGATTGGATCTATGTACAACTCGGCTCTAATCCATGAAATACAAGTTTGGTTTAGGTTTAGATCGGATTTGAATCAATATAGAGTTATCTTAATAGTGGCAGTGATTTTTTAGCTCAGTATGAGTTTCAATTATTTATTTTTCATGAGAATTTTAGTTCAGTACTTAGATTGAGATTTTGGCATAAGAATAAATTTAGGAACAGAAGATATGATTCTCTTCATCGATTAGCATCATAGGATCACTAAATTAGATGATTGCTAGCTTCATTAATATCTGCCTTTTCAAGAAAAGAAAGTGTGAGGCCAACTTTGTGGCAACAATCTAGGGATCAAGGGTAATGAATCTTGTATATTACAAAATACGAGTGGAGACTCAAGATTTAGTTGAAAGTGGTGATGACTCATAGTGGTATAAATAAAAAGAGTTGAAGTGGATTGAATAAATTTCTTGAAGTTTGGATGGCATGACCATGAAATGCGACATGTTAGAACCTAGTTGCCTTACTGAGTTAGGTTGGGATGGCTAAGTACAAGTATTTTAAAAAAATAATTACTTCAAGCAATCATGATGGCTATCTTGGAGTGGTAGTTATGGGCATATAAATTAATAAATACAAATGAAAATAAACAAGAGATGTTATAAATCCATTATGTGCAGTTGGTCATTGTGTTGGTAATTATACTTTTCGATTACTTATTTTTTTATCTAAATTTTTTAAAAAAATATCTTACTCTAATGGTTCGAGGTCAAATATTATATATTAAAACTACATTTATAGTTTTAGGATAATACTTGATATGCTAGTATACATAGGCTACTAGTCATGCTATTGTTTCATCTATAGTACTTATAATTCAATAGTAAAATATAAAATTGTAAGAGCTCCAAAAAGACTTAAGCTAAGTTAGGAGATGCCATAGTTCAGGTGAGTGTTCGAATCTAATATTGGGTTTGGATCGGGTCGGATCCGATCAAGTCATTTATCTTAAGATCTAAATCAATCCAAAAATTTTCATGGATTGGGTCTGGTTGAGTTAGAATTTAGTAAATCTAGATCCGATTCGAAAAATAAAATAGATTTATTTTAGAATCTGATCTGACTCTATGAATCGTTTAAAATGATTTGGATCAGATTTATGTGGGTCAGGTCGGATCGAGTTATGGGTCAATCTGACCCATTTGCACCCTTAGTCATATATGTAAGAGACTAGGGGTGTTATAATTCTTATCCACTACCAAAAAATAAAAGAACATGCATAAAATTCTTGCCATCCATCTCTTTAATCATGATTCTATTGTATCAAAATTGATTCAACACCTTCGATCCAAGATCACGAGTTAGGATCGTGGCAACTACTACATACAGTATTATAAATAATCAATAAATTAATATTCAAATTTAATTCAAATAATTTAATCAAATATTTTATAAAATAATATACTAAAGTCTTGTAGTAAATTTTGATAAATCCTAGTATAAAATAAAGATATCAAATTTTACTTTTAATCACTCTTCCATAATGGATTTTTAAGTCAAATTAATCTTTTGAATCTATAAAAATAATAAAAATATACAATAATGAGTTAAACAATCTAGAAAGTAATGAATACCTATGCTAGATAGAATCAATAATAATCATATACTAAAAATAAGCATGTAGGGTATATCAATTCAAAATCCAATTCAAAATATTATATCCAAATAGGATCTATGCGAATTCAGTCTTTTCAAAATTCAAATTGCATTCATAGATCAATTTTTTTTAAAACAATACGTTAATCTCAATAGCCATCAGCTCAATTAAAGTGCCACCGCATAAGTCCCAAAATAGGATATCAAATTACCAGCATTTGATATCCCATTGGTAGAGTAGTGAATTATCAATATTTAACCACCCTACTAGCTGGGCATCAAATTACTAACATACAACTTCTACTAACAAAATATCAAAGTATCAAAGTTTACCATTCGACTAATAGAATATTGAAGCACCAAAATGTATCCCCTACTAATAGGATTTTGATATATAGTCAGGTTGCGAGTCAAAATTTATCTCAAATTAAAATATTTTTTCAAAGACATATTTCATAATTTAAATTGATCAACTCATAAAAATCATGTGGCATCGAAATTAATTGGATACAATCCATATCGAATTTAACATATTCAATCATAAATTATTTAATATTCTAAAAAAAATAATTCAGTAAAAAATACAATGCATCAATTTCGTAATTATGATTGAGAATAGTTTATAATTTACTGATAAATCTAAAAAAAGCTACATTACTCATCTCACACATATTTTAATAAATCTAAATAATTAAAAATTTTTTTTTAAAATTGTCAATTAAGAGATCATATAACAGTATCTCATTGCTGGACATCTTCTTGTAAAGGTAAGTATACCCCTATACAGGATCAAGTTCAGTAATTAGAAAGGGTATAGATAATTAAGAAAGACATGTTTGATAAGTAGTTGCATCCAACAGAATAGATCAGTCTGATTATTATAATTTTATTCAATCAAGATCAAATTAGGATATAATTGGCTTCAGAGAGATGAAAGACGATCAAGTCTCGTGGTATCTAACAAAGGCTAAGTAGTAGTGACCAATGTCCTAGTCACTTGAATCAAGATGATTTCATCCATCATGATTGAACTACAATACAGATTGTTCAATAGAAATCATGGATGATCAAATTTAGTATACCCGATCTAGCTAATGTGGGTGCAAGCACGTTGCCTCCCGACCATAGGTCAGGATCTCTTCATCAAGATCGATTAAACTCATTGAAAGAAAGTCTGTTACTGGATCAATTCTAGAGAGAGAAATATCATAGAGATAAAGTAAGGAGAGAAACAACTCTAGAGAGAGAAACTAGAGAGAAAATCTCTTCTTTTTTTTTTTTCTTTTTTTTTGGTAGAATAGGGGACTTATGTTCCTTGTTCTTCCCGAAACAAGGGAGACTCAAGATTGGTGGTGGCTATCATCGATGAAATGGTCCATTGGAGGATAACTCGGGATTCCTGGATCACTTTTGACGGCGACGATTGGTGTCAGAAATTTAAAAAATAGTAAAAAATTGGGAGAATTTTGAGGCTCGTTTTTCTCAAAAATTTTCAATGATAGCTGGTTGGAAATCGAGCTTTATGGGCTAAACAGGATGGCAAACAAGATTAACTTGAAGATTGAAGAATCTTTACCTCTTTTCCATCAATGTTTGGCCACGGCAGTGATGGGCAATGTCAATCAAAAATGTCGGTTATACCTTCAACTTGGGGCTAAGATCCTTGATAGGGAGATCAAAGAAGGCCTCTTTCTTCTAAATAGAGCTAGAGGGGAGGAGTTAAACTCCCTTCTGGTGTCATTTTCTGACTCCGATTAGGAGTCTATCACAGAAGAAGAGGACTCTGATGGGACTCCAATACTTGCCTCCAGCATGTGCATAGCATGTGCTGGTATTTGGGCCTAAATCAGGATGCTGGGTAGGTCAATGGAACAAGCCCTAATCTAGGTTATCACACCATGTTATGTATATTATGCATTTGAAGGATAAACCCAGACGTGACCATTATTATATTTATACCATATATGCGATATACTATCTAGCATATACACATATTAGACAAATATCAGGTCAGGCTGGAGTGGCCTCACAAACCGCTGCCCCAAGCTTACTCTAATTCAAAGTTCGACCAGAAATTTGTGACCCAAGTTAGATACAATTCATGAAGTTCTTGGTCCAGCCCATGTGAAAATGTGGGTTGTATCAAGCAGGCCGTGGGCGGGAATCTCTGCATCCTTTCAAAGAAACGAGGGCCAATAGCCGGAAATCAGTTGAAGGCCCACGTGACCGGAGTGTAATATCTGACCCGGCCCACCTGTCCTCCTCATGTGTGTAGACTACCGAGGTGAGAGGGGTACGTCCGTACGTGCACCCACCCTTCCCTCCAATTTTCTCTCTGGGAGTTGCTCGGACGGGCCTGCACCATGCCGCTTTCCGTCACCCACTATACAAAACAAACACAAGGCGAGTTATTGATATGATTGTTAGAACTCCGATAATTTTTGATGTCATAATTTTCATTATTATAAAAATTAAAATTTTTAAAATTTTAAAAAATATTAGTATAATATTGATACAATATATTAAAATTTTTTTGATCATTAAGATCTGAAAATTTTAAATTATCCAATATATATATATATATATATATAATATAAGTCTCCGTGCGCCATGTGTATGGCTCATTTGCACGCCACGTGTCCAGGAAAAAAAAAACTTCCGCTTTGTTATTGGCCCCTTAATTTTGGTGCTCATTTTGGCTCCCCGTTATTTAGATGGAATGCGATCGAGTGCAGAGGCATCAATGAAATGCCTGCGGAAACAAATATGATGGTTCACTCCGCTTCCGTCGCTTCGGTTCGCTAACGTGTGCCAGCGAAAGGGAGAAAAGAAATAGAAAAAAGTATTTTTTGTTTTCGACCCGTTCGCCCGGTAGACACCCTCCGAACCGCCCATACATTCTTAAACCCCCACTGGAGGAAGTCGTCGCCGCCGGGGAATGAGCATGCGGATTGCCTCTCTTTTCTTTCTATCTGCATTTCTTCTCGGAGGCAAGCAAGTTTGGCGGTCTCCACCTGGCGGCGATTCCAACCACTATCCAGCGGCTCTGATCCCCTTTGATCTCCTCGATCAGTCAGAGCTCAGGTGGCATTGCCGCCTCTAGGGATAGGTCCTTTGGATAAGGCTCGTTATCCTTCTCCTATTTTAGGGTTAGGGATCCTCTTCGTAAATTTTGTTCTAGAAAGTTAGGGATTTTGATTATCGGACTTTTGAGAATCGGGTCTCCCGATCTCCAGCTCCCTTTCTGACATGCAAACACGCTTACGATCTCTGGGTATGCATGGGTTCTTTGATTTGGTTTCTTTGATGGCATTAGATTGGATTTTTGATGGGATCATCTTCTTGGGATCTTTTGATTTGATTGAGGTTTGTATGTGTGCAATTCATGAAGGTTCCCTCCCTTGAGATGGATCTTTTCTTATATTTTCTATTGATTTAGTGAAAAATAATTAAACCCACAGATGATTCTCCTTCCTTTTGTTTTCTTTTTCATATTCACTACGTGTGCAACGAATAAGGGTAAGATCGTTTCCACATAGATAATTTTTTCTTCGCTTCTTTTTTTTTTTTTTTCATTTCATTATTTTTTTTCAGAGACTCATGGAAGGGAAAGCATTTGAGAGAGATTAGAGGGTTTCTTACGTTCCGATTGAGTTTTTTCTGAAGGACATGAGATTTTGTGTAAATTATGATGGTATGAGTTGATTTTTTAAGGTTTTGAGATTTTTCGAATCTCTTCATGTTCTGCATCCTATGGGATTATAATCTAGTTGTTGATATCCAGAAGATAAATAATATTTTTATATTTTAATTATTTATTAAAAATTATTTACAAAATAAGTCATATCCAATATTGTACAAATTACTACTATGTCTCCAACTTTATTTGTAATGAAATCTCTATGAAATATATAATTTGATCATGATTACATTATTTTTAGCTAGAGCTGCATAGGTTTTACCCACTACGTATAAATTGCGTGATATGATCAAGCATGTAAAATCATATTCGTTGTATGTTCACTTGAAAAAAGAAAAATCAAAGAAGAAATGTAAAAATAAAAAGCTGGATTTAAATGCATGTATGTATATTATTTGACTTTCAGCTTGATTATGTGATACATTTGAACTCGATCACGTGATCTATGCCCCAGGAGTTAAATGCAGCCGCATAATCTATACCGCAAGGATTAAATATAACCATGTGATTTAAGCCGTAGGGGTTAAATACAGCCTTGTGATCATGATTCCAGAATTTGATTATAAGGGATCTATGCCATAGAGATTAAATATTGCCGGTGACTTACACCACAGGTGTTAAGTATGACCATAATCATTATCTGTAGAGTGAAATAGATTTGGAAACTTGATACTCAAGTTCAAGTACGTAAATGCAGGTATGGTTTAATATGGAATTGAATATTTTACTTGCCATTTCATTGCATGGATGATATTAAAAGTAAATATTATAAACTTTATTTGCAAAAATATATTATTTCTTATTTAAAATAATTGAATTAAATTATTTAATATAGCTTAATCTCTCTCTCTCTCTTTATATATATATATATATATATATGGAGCGACCGTGTTGGTTAGCCTCCGTTTGACATGTGGTTGGGACTTTTGGATGCCATGTGTCTAGAAAACCGCATGGAGAGAAGATAATTTGGAGATTCGGACCGAAGAGAACGAAGCAGCCATAGAGGTTGAGGACGTCATCGACGAGGGGGGGAATTCGTGGATGAAGACCTCTAGCCTGCATCCGGCAGTCACCCAAGGCTCGTCGACGGCAAGCTTCTCCGCTGGCAACTATCTCATCCTAAATAATAAAAAAAAAGAGAAAAAATGAGAGAAAGGACCCACCGGATCTAGGTAAACTAGTGGTCCTCCCTCTTGATCGTCGGAGAATATATGCTGGAGCCTCGGAAAGATGGCGACGGCCCACCGATCCAGGCTTTTTTCGATGGCCGTCGACCATATTTTTAAGAGAAGGAGCCATAGTTTAATGCATCCTCCACCAATCTCCTAACGATCGATAGATCGCAAACATACCCATTGAAAAACCAGCTGAGAGCTTCGGCAAGAGGGTGGTGTTCCATCGATTGCGTGTTTCCGACAGTCACCGATCGAGATACAGTGGAGTAGAATGATATTTCGGATGGTCTTCTTCAACCGACCTCCCTTAAGACCGACAGTCGTCGGGATGCCAATGGCTGAGAGAAGGCCGCTGATGGTTGGGAAGGCTTGATGACCTACCGATAGAGGTTAATTGAGAGTTTGATAGGCGACCATGGGGATTTTAGATGGTGATCGAAAAAGAAAGAAAGGAGGAGGAGAAGGGCCTAACGGGTTTGGGATTTTGGGTTCACATTCGAAATCCAAAATCCAGTTGACCTATTTGCTTTAAAAGGGGGTGGATTCGGATTTTTGAATTTTAGAAATTCAGATCCATTAATCCATCAGCCTTTTAATAATTGACTTGACCGGACCACATTGAGTTGGTTTGATATGGTTTGAGATTATTTTGCGATTTAGCCTGTGATAATGAATTTATTATATAATAGTGTTTTTCCAATTATTTTGTGACCAGAGATGGAGGCGGTGGAGCTACGGGGAAGAACGGAGAAAGAAAAAAAATATTTTTTAAAATAAAATATAATATATAAAAATAATATTATGTAATATCTTAACTATATTTTATAATAAAATATTATAAAAAAGTACTATACGCAAAACTCAATATATATATATATATTATATAATAAATTCTCGATCGGCGATCATGGGGATTTTGGGTGGTGATTGGGAAAAAAAGAAGGGAGGAAGAGAAGGGCCTAACGGGTTTGGGGTTTTGGGTGTGAGCCTAACGGGTTTGAAATTTTGAGTTCACACCCAAAACCTAAAATCCAGTTGACCCATTTGCTTTAAAAGGGGATTGATTCGGATTTTCAGATTTTAAAAATTTTGATCTATTAGTCCATCGGCCCGTTAATAATTGACTTAACTAGATCATATTGAGTTAGTTTGATTTGGTTTGGGATTGTTTTGCGATTTAGCCTTTGATGAAGAATTTTTTATATAATGATCTTTTTCTAATTATTTTGCGAGCAGAGAGGGAGACTGTGGAGCCGTAGGAAAGAAAGGAGAAAGGAAAAAAAATTATTTTTCTAAAATAAAATATAATATATAAAAATAATATTATGTAATATCTTAACTATATTTTACAATAAAACATTATAAAAAAGCACGGTTGCAAAACTCAAAAAAATATATATATATATAAAAATTTTATATAATAACAAAATATAATAAATAAAAATATTATTTTAAAATAATATATTTATTAAATAAAAAATATGTGTGGGATTTATGTAATTGTGTATGCTAGGCATGTACGTACGTATGTATTATTGATTAATTGTTGGGAGAAAATAATTATGTACTTATTTTAAAATTATTATTTGAGAAAATAATTACATATCATACATCATACGAGGTTCTAAGCTAGTTTTATAGAATAATAGATATCTTACTTATTAAGTTGTAAGGCGTAGTATTTTCAAGTACCTCATTTTTAGGACGGGGAACAAAAAACTAGGTTGATATCAACTTTGAGAAGAAGAAAATAGAAGCATTATATTTTTAAAATAAATTTAGTTTTAATCATTGTATATGTTAATGTAGTGCTAAAAAATTATGTATAAATAATTTAAATATTAGAAATTTTGAGTTGTAAATTTAAAAGAAAAATCTTGTTTATAATTTTCGATCTTCAATGATAAGGTGGTACTTGCTCATAGAGTGCTGGAGAGAGCCTATAGCCTTGCTGAGGAGTATAGCTATTTGGATGTTGCTGACTAGTCCCTTACTACGTATGTAGCAATATAGAGGATTTTTTTGATATCTTGGGAGCCCCTATCCTTAGGATTTGTCAAGATCAACTTCGACGACAGTGTCAGAGATGAAAAAGGTGGTGCAGACTACATCATCTGAGGATCGAATGTTAGATTGCTGGCTATTGGAGGTTTACCCCTCTTCGAGCCATTGGTTCTCGAAGCAGAGCTTCATGCCGCTTAGGCGGATATTATCTGTACACAACAGATATTGCAAGCGAACAGAATATTCATTGAGGATGACTATGCCACCATTATTGACTGGATTTAAGATGAGGTGAAGCATCTGAAAGTTCATCCACTGCTCTGAGATATTTGGAGGTCCCTCTATCACTCCATCATGCACTACAAGAAAAGAGCATTTTTACGATGGGATTATTTACGATGCAAATATTTTTGTCGTCAATAACAGCATTTATGATGAAAAAAATCATCATAAATAATAAAATATTTACTATAAAAATAATTTTTCATCGTGAATAATTGCATATTAATGATAGAAAAAATATTCTATCATAAATATGAATTATTTACGTTAAAATTTTTTATCATAAATAATTTATCATTTATTTTAATTTTAAATTTTTAAATATTCATGATGAAAATATTTTCATCATAAATAATTTAAGTATTTATGATGTAAATTATTTTTCATCAATAATAAATTTATTTCCAATGAAAATATTTTTATTACCAATATTTGAAGAAAAAATAAAAAATTTAAAAATTATAGATTATTTATGATGAAATTATTGCATCATAAATAATTGAGTATTTACAATGAAAATAAATTTTTATCATAAATAAAGTTATTTATGATAAAATTATTTTCATCATAAATAGTTAAAAAATAATCAAAAATAAAAAAAATAAAAAATTACTCATTATTTATGTTAAAAATATTTTATCATAAATAAGCTATTTTTTTGATAAATTTTTTTTATCACAAATACGAGATTATTTCTGATGAAAATATTTTCATCATCAATAGTTAAAAAATAAAAAATTAAAAAAAATAAAAAATTGATTATTATTTATGATGAAAATATTATATCATAAATAAGCTATTTTTATAATAAAAAATAAAATTTTATCATAAATATGAGATTATTTTTGGTAACAATATTTTTATCATTAATAGTTAAAAAATTAAAAATTAAAAAAAATAAAAATTGAATATTATTTATGATAAAAATTTTTCATCATAAATAAGCTCTTTTTATGATAAATTTTTTTTTTTCATCATAAATACGAGATTATTATCGACAAAAATATTTTTATTACTAATAGTTAAAAAAAATTAAAAATAAAAATAAAAATCAAAAGTTGATCATTATTTATGATAAATTTTTTTTATCATAAATAAGATTTTTTTATGATAATTTTTTTTAATCATAAATATGAGATTATTACTGATGAAAATATTTTGGTCATCTATAGTTAAAAAAATCAAAAATTAAAAAAAAAATAAAAATTGATCATTATTTATGATAAAAATTTTCATCATAAATAATATCTTTTTATGATGAAAAGAAATTTCATCATAAACACTGGATTATTAATGATGAAAATATTTTCATCATAAATAATTTAAAAAAATTAGCACCTTATAAAAAGTAAAAGTTACTTATTATTTACAACAAAATTTTTCATCATAAATATGATTATTTACAATAAAATTTTTTTTTATCATAAATATTTTTATTTATGATAAAAATATTTTTATCGTCAATATATAAAAAAAGTCAGAACTTTAAAAAAATCATAAAATTTAAATTTTTGATTTTGTATAAGGCAACTGCATCTATTTTTTGTAGCGGCTGTATACATCTTTTGTCCTTTTAAATGATAAAGAAACAAATGTAAGTTATAATTCAGATCAAATTTTTTGTATAAAAAAATCATATAAAAGTAGATGATATTTGTGGATTAGAATGAATAGATTCTTTTGAATGAAATGAGCTATATATTTATTTACGTATAAAATTTATCTGTTCATCGCTGTCACTGTTACTAGTGATATCAATGAATCTTTCTAATGGAGTGTCTGCCTTAAGCTACATGAAAGGAGCCTCTTTTTATGCAGAAATCATATAGTTAAGTAGTGTATTCTAGCATGACTTCTATGATTTCGAAAGGTATCATGCTTCCTACATCGATCGATGCTCAAATATATATCTGTAAGAGTTCTAATCATGAGAAGACAAACAATATATATACCTATCTTTCTAGTAATGCAAAGTATAAATATGAGCTTGTGCTTTATAATATAACTTGCACTACCTGTAGGTCTGCTTTGATTCTGGTTAATTGCTAGATCTTTGATGCACACACAATTTTTGATGAATTTCTCAATCTCGATCCTTATATGCATGCAATATATGAACTTCTAGAATGAGAACTTCAACTTTCGAAATGAAGACTCTAAAAAGAAGACGAGCTCCTTGAAGATCAAAGACCTCAAAGCTATTGATCTTTCATAATGTCTATTCTGTTACGGAAGTCGAAGAACTGTTCTTATAACAATTATTAACGATATAAATTAAACTTTTCATCATAATTATATTTTTTATGTATGTAATTTTTTTTGAAGAGAAAAGATTTTTTTAGAAAAAATATCATAAATTAACTATTTATATAAATTTATGTTGATTAATAAAAAATTAATTTTTTTGTTAAAATTATTTTAAAATTTTTTTAGATAAAAAATTTTTAGATTAAAGAAAATTTATTTTATTTTTTATCATAAATATTTTTTAATATCATTTTTTTATTAAATTTTTTGGATGAAAAATTTTTTTAGTGGAAAAAATCTAAAATTAATTTTTATGAAATTATTATTAGAAAGATATTTAATTATTAGCAACATAAAACCAAATTTCATCATAAATAGTCTTTAAATTTTTTTATAAAATTTTTTATGAAAATATATTTGTGATGTAAATTTATTTTTTATCAACAATCATATTTTAAAAATATTATTTTAATCAATTTTTATGAAAAAAATTTATTAATTGAAAAAAAATTTATTAGTGATAAAAAGTGTTTTTGTCAGAAAAATTATTTTAAAAATAATTTTTTTAATTTTTTTTGAAGAAAAAATTGTTAGAGAAATTTTTTTTTGATGGTAATTATTAATGAAGGAAATCAAATTTCTGTTGCTAATAATGTTATTAACGGTGAAAATTTTTTTCCATCATTAATAATTTATTTTTTGATAAAATTTTTTTAGAGAAAAAAATTTTTAGTGAAAATTTTTTTTTGACTAAAATTATTAATGATGAAAATAATTTTCTATCGTTAATAATAGTATTAGTGATGAAAATTTTTATCGTTAATAGTTCTGCATTCAATGCACGTTAACTCGACGTCCCTTCGTGCGAAACCCATTTCTTTCTCTCCTCTCCCCTCTCCTCTCCTCTCTCCCTGAGCTCTCCTCTCTCCTCTCTCCTTCTCCCCTCTCCCTCTCCTCTCTCCCTCTCCGAGCTCTTCCCCCTTATGTCGTCGGTGAGCCCGTCTCTGTTGCCATCCGCCGCTGTCTGTCGGAGGTAAGGGTTCTTCCAACCCTTTTTTTTTTGGGTTGATCGGGCTAGAGGGTTGCGGGGAGGGGGGGGGGCGGGGTGGGGGTCGTGGCCGGCCGACGGTGCCATTGGGCCGGGGAGGGGGTTGTAGGGTGGGGGTGGGTGGTCGGGGATGACATGGAGGCGGGGAGGGGGCCGTGGGCGGCCGACGGCACCACGGGACTGGGGAGGGGGTTGGTCGATAGAGGGGGTTGTAGGGTGGGGGTGGGTGGTTGGGGGCGACACGGGGGTGGGGATGGGGTCGGGGGGCAGCCGGGGGCGACACTAGGGCGGGGCGGGGGCTGTGGGTGGTCGGCGGTGCCACGGGGCTTGGGAGGGGGTCGACTGATGGAGGTGGTCGGCCAGAGAGGGGGTTAGCCAGGGAAGGGTGGGTGATGGTGGGGAAGGGGTTGGTTGGGGAGGGGTGGGTGACGGCTGGGAGGGAGGAGAGAAATGAGGGGAGAAAAAAATAAAAAAATAAAAAAATATTAATCAAATATTTTATTATTTAATTAATAAAATAAAATTTGGATCACGATTTGAATTGGATCGAGATCGGGATTCGGGTTAAGATCTCAAATCGGATTGGGATTCAGATCGAGATCTGATCAGGATCTGAGTTGGAATCTGGATCGTGGGGGGTTGGAGAGGGCAGCGGCACCACGGAGGGTGGGTCGTGAGGGGTGGGTGATGGTGACGGCGGCAGCACTGTGGGAGCGGGGGTCGAGTTCGGGCAGTATGGGTTGGGTGACGGCACCGATGTTGTGGGAGCGAGGGCCGTGGGTGGTCGAGTCCAGAGCTCATTTAGAAAAAAAATATTTAGAAAAAAATATTTTTAAATAAAAAATATTTTTTTAAAAAAATATTTATTATTTTTAGATAAAAATATTTAAAAAAAATAAAAAACCATCGGACCCTCGAGATTATGTTTCATGTTATTATTTTACGTTAATATTATTTTACATACTCAACTACTTATGGTTTATTTTATATTTATTGCATAAATTTTTTAGTATTACTGCTGAAATTTATAATTTTTTTTTGTTCCACTAGCACAATATATATTGCTGTTGTTTATTATAATTTAATTATTTTATGTGCTATTTTGTATGCTTTTGCTTATTATAATTAAATATAAAAAAATATTTTTATTTTAAAGAAAATTCTACTAAAATTTTTGATGAAAAAATTTCAATACAGAGTTATCCTTGTTTGATGATTTATAAATCCATCTTTGAATGTATGTTCAGAGATGGTAGTTAAATTGCATTGAGCCGTAGATTCTCTTTCAAGAGTCGATCTTGATCGAGATCGACTCTTGGATATCTCGTATTCAGACTTTTTGAAAAAGTAATAATCTTATTGTTGTTAATAGTTAATATTTTATTTCATTATATGGTACTCAGCAGTTATCTGTCCACTGTTATCCAAGTATATGGTGGATAGGATGCATAGGTACCATATTTACGTCGTATACTTAGAAAATCATGGAGAGATACTGTTAAAATTTTTACAATAATAAAATAAAATATCGACTAATAATAATAATAAGATTATTATTTTTCTGAAAGAGATAGGGCCATACCTGTTAGTAATGATTTGAAATGGATAGGATCATATATTTTTGCTTCATTAAATTGGTGGAAGATTTTCTGTATTACTATTTAGTTTGTATTCTTTAATGCGTGCTATTTTGTAAAATGATCCGTGTTTGGATCTGGATCGGGATTTGGTCTGAAATCTGGATCGAAATTTGATTCAGAATTCGGATCGAAATTTGATTCGAAATCTAGATCGGGATTGGTTCAGATGAATACCACTGAAAATTTTTTTGTTATTAATGATTTTCGTGTTTGTTGTTAAATGGATATCAACAAAAGTTGGATGAATGCTAGTCAGATAAAGTGTCAATGTAAGAGATGTATCAATATGATATATCTTCATATAACACTTGTTGAGGAGCATCTGCTATGTTATGGTATGGATAAGAAGTATACTTGTTGGATATAGCATGGAAAGGGTGATCCAAATGAAGTTGTGCGCGATGATGATGATACTGAAGATGATAGTGATGTTGCTGTATCTGTCGAACATAGTGGTATAGGAGAACTATTAGATAATTTATATCAGGTTGTTTGTTCCAATGTATGCATGAGTACTAGTGTATCTGAAGGCAATTCTGATTACGAACACAATATCTGGCTTGAGGTAGAAGAGATTTCTGAATAGTTTGCAATGCTTGTAAGGGATGCATGAGAGCTACTCTATCTAAATTGTATAAAATTTTTTAAGTTAGAGTTTTTGATAAAATTACTTCATATTAAAATCATGAACCGATGAATCAGAAGTCATTTGACTAAAATTTGACATTGATTAAAGTAGCTCTTCCTGATGGAGAGAGACTTCCGAAATTTTGAAGTAAAAATATACATACAAAAATTGAAACTTAACTATATTCCTATACATGCCCGCAAAAATGACTGTATATTATTTTATAAGGATAACAAATAGGCAATTGAATATCCGAAATACAGTGAGCCTAGATATAAAATTGATAATAGAAAAGAAAAGAAGATACCTTAAAAGATTTTGAGGTATTTTCCATTGATTTCAAGACTTCAAAGGCTGTATATATCCATAAAGACAGCAAAAGAAATAAGATGGCATCATGAGCAATGGGTTCTGAAGAAGAACATACTTAGCCACTCGATCGACTCTGCAGTATGGAAAGATTTTGATGCAAAACATCTACACTTTGTGAGTGACCCGCGCAATATCCGACTTAGTCTAGTGACAGATGGATTTAATCTCTTTGACAATTTGAGTACTTTCTATAACATGTGGCCTATGATGCTAGTTGTATATAATGTGTCACCTTGGAAGTGCATGAAAGAATCATTTATTTTTATGTCACTATTGATTCTAAATCTGAAAGCATCAGATAATGAAATTGATGTATATCTACGATCGTTAATCGATGATCTGAAGAAGCTATGAGAAAATGGAGTACAAACATATGATTCTGTGAGTCGAAAAAATTTTAAGTTGCATGCTTCGATTTTATGGACCATAAATGATTTTTCTGTATATAAAAACTTATCTAGATAGAGCACCAAAGGATATCTGGCATGTCCAATATGCAACAAGGATTCATCCTCCTTACATTTAAAGCATGGATGAAAAATATACTTCATGGGTCATCGACGGTTTCTACCTGATAATCATTCTTGGAGGACCCATTGCAACCAATACTTTGATGGTAGTCCAACCGGCGTCTGCCACCTAAGGAGTTAAGTGGAGTAGAAGTTTTAGAATAACTTGAAGTCATTAGAAACATCCAATTTGAAAAAATATCGGGTACTCGCAAGCAAAAGCGTACTGAAGCTGAGCTGAATTGGATGAAGTGAAGTATTTTTTTGAACTACCATATTGGAAGTAGCTACTACTTTGTCATAATCTGGATGTAATGTACATTGAGAAGAATATTTATAATAATATCATCGGTACTGTATTGAACATCTCAGAAAAAATAATAGATAGTACAAAAGCTCACCTTGATTTGTAGGAAATAAAAATCTGTCTGGAGTTGTATTTAGTTCATCGAGGTGATAGATTTTTTATGCCACTTGCATGTTATTTGCTGTTTGGTGAGGAAAAAAAGAATTTCTGTGGATGGTTCAAAATAATAAAGTTTTTTAATGCATACAGTTCAAATATATCACGGTATGTTGGGAACAACGACGATAATATTTCTGGCATGAAAAGTCATGACTCCCTTGTGATAATGCAATGCATGCTTCCTATGGTCATTAATGGCTATTTGGGCGGTGATGTTCCAACTGCATTGATTGAGTTGGGAGTGTTTTTTCGAGAATTATATTGTCGAAAATTAAAGATTAACTTAATTGAGAAGTTTGATAAGGATATCGTACTTATTCTTTATAAGTTAGAAAAATTTTTTTCACCATTATTTTTGATGTTATGGTGCATCTGGCTATTCATCTTTCAAAGGAAGCTCTTTTGATCAGACTGATATATTATCGATGGATATATCCTATTGAAAGGTAAAAAAATTGTATGTACTTTATCATATCAGTTATAAAAAAATTTATTTTTATTTATAGATTTTTGTGTATCCTAAAAAAATATGTGCATAATAAAGTACGGCCTGAAGGATCTATAGTGAAAGCATATGTAGCTACGGAGTGTGTCATATTTTGCTTGATGTGTCTTGATGATATCGAAACAAGATTCAATCATACAGATCGTAATGCAGACCATGAAGGAGGTGACAATGAATCGATGCTGTCTATATTTAAACAAACGATTTAACCCATTGATGGAAAGAGATATAAATTTATGGACATGAATGAGCTATCCAAGGTACACTTCTATGTTCTAAATAATTATGAAAAAATTGAAGATTTTATTGAGTAAGTACCATCTTAGTATACTATTTAATATTCTAAGCAATTTTTTTATGTTGATGTAAAATTAAAAATCATGACTTGTTGCAGTGAACACAAGAGTATACTATATAGAGAGAATAATACGGATACTGATGATCGACATAGGAGAAAATTTATAAAATAGTTTAATGATCTTGTAAGTTGCACTAGTAATACGTTATTTTTAATAGTTCTAAAAATAATTATTTGAACCAACATAATTTTTTATATTATGGTGTGGATGAAATATAAGTATTTCAATAAAGAAGAGGTGCGATCAATGAGTTGTATGATTTAGTATGTGGTTCTAGTCGAAGGATTAACCACTACGCATCCTACATTATTAGAGGAATGAGATTTCACACAAAGGAGCTTGAGATGTAACGATGGATCCAAAATAGTGTGATTGCTACGATAGGATATGAAGGAGAAGAAGAGATTGAATATTATGGTGTACTGATAGATGTCATAGAACTGAAGTATGGGTCCAGTTATTCTGTATTCTTGTTTCAGTGTGAATGGTGGGATATTAGCAATAAAAAGATTAATATTCATATCGATCAATACTTTATCAGTATAAATTTTGTATGAACATGGTACCAGAATGAGCCATATATATTAGCAACTCAAGCGAAATAAGTAATATATTTGAAAGATCTAAAGTATCGAGGTAATTGACATGTCGTACAAAAAATAATACCTAGAGGCATATATAACATACCAACTCAATTAGAGATGGATGAAAATTTAGATTTACATAAAGAGAAAGCTTTTTAAGAGGAAGAACAAATATTAGCCGAGCTTCTTATTAATGAAGAACTAGTAATAGCTCTTTTGAATAGGACTGATCTGCCACTCAACGAAGTTGAAGTTAATTTTGTATTTAATCTTGATGAGTCAGAGGATGACGATCAATTCATAAATGATGATGAGATAGAAGATGATGCATATGTCGATTATTGTGATTTGGAGGAGGATCTACACATCGAAGAAGATATGCATATTGATGAGTAGATCTATATTCTTTATTCAATCTTTTCTTGCAATAATAGTATGTGATATAATTCTATTCATTAGAATATAATTTATTTATTATTATTATTATTATTATTTAATATTATATTCATTTATATATCAAAAATTACAGGTATGGCATCAGGAGACAGACGACGAGGTTCGCATTCGTAGTCTATTCTGGAGGCTGAGGTGCCGTCTCCGATTTCTACTGCCGCATCAGCTCCGTCGCCAGAGGGTCCTGCACTGGCAAGTCTCAGTGAGGCAGGTCTGAGTGGTATTATTATATTTTTTATATAATAAAATTTAATTTTTTTATTTGGATAGCTATTATACTAATGATTTATTTATTATTATTTCAGACTAGTCTTTACCAGTAGTGAGGTGAGGGTGAGGTCCATCAAAGAACCTCGCTTTAAAGTATTGGAGACGCGAGCACCCAGGATAGCATCTCTATATTGAGATACCATCCGGCTACATCAGGCCTATTAGGGGATGGTGCGAGTCGTGATAGATCGAGCTGGGCATCATATGTCGCAGCTATGCCCTTGTGCCCTTGTGACTCTTTTCGATTGACGTCATATTGTACCGACTTAGAGAGAGATTTTTTACACCTAATTATAGGTAAAATAAATTGTACTGTGAATATTTAATTAGCATAGTATTCTTCTAATATTTGTTATTGATAGGATGCATTTGATATTATTGATTTTGAGGAGGATCGCATGCAGCGAGCTGTGGACGCTCATTTATCTTTGCATTTCAAGGAGTATCGCCACCGCATCCATCTGCATTGGTATCATACTACAAGAAATAGCTAAAATTACAACAGAAATTAAAAACAATTTTTTTTTATTTCTAATCTACAACGGATCTTAAACAAAAAAAAGTAAAATCTAATAAAAAATATTAGAAATGGTTTAGAAATGAATTTGTAAGGAAATTTAGAAACGAAAAATTTTTCGTTTCTAAATTAAGCTCCAATATTTGGCAAAATATTTTGAAACAGATTAGAAACAAAATTGCAACAAAAATTAGAAATAAAAAGTTTCTATTGCTTAATTTAGAAATAGATAATAATTTTGTTTCTAATTCTGAAATGGAAAAAGTTTCTGTTTTAAATTAAGAAATCGAAGCACCAACCATTGCTAATTTAGCAATGGAACCATCGGCAATTGCTAAATTAGGAATGAAAATTTTTTCTGTTGCTGATTTTAGTAATGGATATTGCTTCTATTTTTGTTTTAGTAATGGAAAAGCCATCAGTTTCTAAATTTAGAAACAGAACAAAATTTCGTTGCTAATGTTAACAATGGAAAAGGTTCTGTTTTTAATTTTAGAAATGGAATGAGATTTTGTTTCTAATTTACCAACGGATAGTTAATTTCTATTTTTAATATTAACAATAAAATTTTTTCATTTGTAATGTATTTCAAGATTAAAAATTATTTTAGTATTATTTTATATTTTATAATAAATTAAAATAAAATCTTTAGGTATTGCATAAATTAACTTAAAATATTATTAATTAGTAGATGCATGTATAACCAATTCAGTTATTTTAACTATTAAAATATTTGATGATCACCTTTTAATTATTTTCATATCAATAATTTCACCTAGCTAGCTCATATCTTTCTCTCTTGATCTGTCCAACTTACAGAGCAGCCACTGCCCCTAGCACCTCCTTCAACCTTAAGATTAGCCACCATGTCTGTTTCTAATCCGACCACTTTTTAATTACTTCATCAAGAAATAATTGTTCTATCAAGAAATATCTTTATATGATTATGCAAGTAAATAACTGCTCAATCAAGAAATTTATCAATGTATCCATCAAAATTAATTTAATAAATTTTTTATTTACACCAAAATATAGAAATGGATTGAATTTTTTGCTTTTTAAATTAGATATGGAATGATATTTTTATTTTTATTTTAGCAGTAAAATTATTTTTATTTCTAATTTAAAAATAGAATCATAATTTTGTTGCTAAATTAAAAATGAAAATATATTCCATTTCTAAGATTTGAAATGCACTTTGATTCTGTTTATAAAATTTGAAATGGAATTTTTATTCTATTTTTAAAATTTATAATGAATTATATTTTTTATTGCAAATATAGAAATAGAATAATTTTTTATTTGTAAATTTTGAAACAGAATTTATTTCTATTTTTATTTCTTTTGTCAATATTATAAATATCTCCCCTACGTCCTCAATTTTCAAATATGCACCTAAAAATAAAATGAGATAGGAAAGGTTCATGATGGAGCGAATAGAGAATTTTTGTTTAAATTTTATAAAATTTTGATATACATCATGAACAAAAATATCAAAAGCCAAAAATAATTTAATTTTAATTTTTTAAAAATTTTATATTATTGTTCTAAAATATCTTTGTCATCAAGAAATTAATTAGTACAACTATTTAGGCTAAGATAATATATAATTTTTCTATAAAAAAATTTAGTATAACTAATAATTAAAAATTTTGTATTCAATCCGTACCCATCTCAAGTCAGTGTTGGGACAGTGAGCTTGATCTATCCCCTTTGACCTGAGTCTTATATGTGCGCTATGACTGATAGTCACAGGTCTCGCTTGCTGGGGGCATTAGGAGGGTGGAATCCCATCAAAAAAATGATAGAGGATACATGCTATGGATGGCTGTGATTTTCTTTTGTTGTCCTATTGGAATGGAAATAAGATTTGAATAATAATCGAAGTCTTATTAAGTTAAGATGTAGTTAGCTTTTTTTGATCTAGACTTGGCTCAGACTCGATTCAAATCTAAAATTTTTAAGTTGGAGCCTGGTTAGATATAGATCGACCCAGCACAAATGATCTATTGAGTCAAAAATTTTGATTATGGACCTAATCCAATCTGATCCAGTCTTCTATTAGGTTGGGTTTGAATCCGACATTAGGATCTAATCAAGCAATAGGTTACTCATGACCAGATCTAATCATTGGATTTAAAATCTTCCATCTAAAAATTCTTCTCATTGAGAAATTTTTGTATGCACCTGATTCAAGTGGACCAAGGCAAATCCCAGAGCACATGCACGGTGGAGAGCGCACAATCAAGAATTGGTGAAATACAAGGGATGGTGTGGTGTGTTATCCACCATAGGATAAACCATCAAAATTAAGTGTTCCCACCACCAAAGCAAATAAAACATTTGATCTCGTGCTTCTCGCATACCATGATAGGCGACATCTTCTTGACTTGTTCTTCTGCTCTTCTTCTAGGCAACGGCATTTAGGGTTAGGGCATGGCCGATTGGGGCGACCACATCTGGTGAGGTGAGCAACTTCCAAGCGGTGGAGAAGGAGAGAAACAGTGGCACCAGCGTCGAGACAACACCAGCATGCGGTGAGCCAGCGATAGCAAGCTTTGAGGCTTGTGAGTCCCTCCTTCCTTGATGGTTTTTTTTTGTTTGATTTTTCTCTCTGAGATGGTGACAGGGGTCAGAGGGGGGAGGCATGGAGGAGGTAGGATAGCTGGGGGGAGGGAGAGGGCACGGAGGAGGCAGGACAGCATGGGGGGTCAGGTCATAGAAGAGGCCGAAGTCACAAGAGTGAGGAGTCCTCCTCCTTCACCGTTGCATGTCCTGCCATCTTGAGAGATCTCCGGCTTGAGGGTTCGGAGGGGGGAGGCACAGAGGAGGTAGGATAGCCGGGGGGAGGGGGAGGGTACAGAGGAGGCGGGACCGTGTGGGGGTTTAGGCCATAGAGGAGGCATGGAGGGGGAGGGCACGGAGGAGGCCGGGAGGAGGCAGGACATGGAGGAGGCAGGGACCGCGTGGGGGGGAGGGGGAGGGGAGGCAGGACATGGAGGAGGCAAGGAGGAGGGGGAGGGCACGGAGGATTATTTGATTATATATTTTATATATACTGGTTATTTGATATGCTGGGAGAGCAAAGAGGATTATTTAATTATATATTTTTATCATATGCTGGGAAGGCACGGAGGATTATTTGATTGTATATTTTATCATGCTGTTGAATTCTATTTACATCTCTTATTGGATTTAGAAATCTGTTTGTTTTATATTATTTGTCTAATCATCTTTTATTTTTAAGTATAAAATTCAAATCATCAATTTATATATGAATGTCTTGTACATATCTGTTAATATGAGCTACAGAGAGATCCTTTATATTTATCTTGTACACCATTGATTGATAGAAAAATTGATAATGTTTGATTTTTATATTAATTTTTTGATGATGTTTGAAATTTCATCAAAAAAATCTACCAAATTTTCGGTAGAATTTTCCTTAAACTTAGAAACCTGTTCAGTGTCCTACTCATGACTAATGTGAGAGGGCACTGAATTGTTTAGTTGGACAGTTTGAAATTGCCTAGTGTACTTATCAATGGGATGGATTTAATGTTTATTCATATATTTGTATAATTTTGGTATCATCTCTCCTTATTCTCTGGGTGTATATTTCATATCGTGCACTTGGAGAACTTGGGGGAGATGCCGTCGAAATTTATACAAATATATGGACATGCATTATCCATCTTTATTGGAAGTGACGGTGCATTTCTAAATGGGCTAGGTCCTTACCTTTCAATGTAAAATAGAGCTATAAGGGATTTAGGTACATGTTATATATTTAATACTTGCATGAAAAACTAATATTCTCTGATAATAACACAGATTGACAACATGAGTTTAGATTAGAGGTGGATGTATTCTAGGCTTAAGGATGGCCTATTAAAACAAGATTTCTCACAAGGTTTAGGAGAATTTATTGATTTTGCTAAAAGACATCCAGAATGTATGGATGGGGACAAACTCAAGTGTCCATGTAATTTTTTTAAGTGTCAGAATTGTAGCTTTGTTGACGAGAATACAGATAGATATCATTTAATGAAGTATGGCTTTGTATCGAATTATTATCAATGGATTCTACATAGGGAAACCAAAAGAGTGAATGTTGAAGTTAATCAAAATAGCAATTTAGGATAGAAGTGCCTGTTCGAGATGTTGAGACCACATCATCCAATGCATACCAGTAGATGGTAATGGATGTTGCAGGTCTTGATTTTTTTTCAAATGATACGGAAGAACCTCCAAATCCATCAGCTCAAAAACTGCATGACATATTAAGAGCTTCTGAATAGGAGGTATGGTCGGGTTGTGAAAACCATTCACAGTTATCAGCTATCGCGAGGATGTTGAACATAAAGGCAGAACATCATTTGTCTGAGAGATATTTTTATGACATCTGTCAATTTATGAAAGAAATATTACCGACTGATAATGTAATGATAGACAACTTCTACAACACAAAGAAGTTGGTCCAAGCCTTGGGACTATCAGTAGAGAAGATTCATTGCTATAATAATGGATGTATGATATATTGGGGTGAAGACAGTGAATTAATAAGTTGTAAATTCTGTGAGCATTCTAGATACAAGTGATGAAAAAGGAGGATCTTCTAAGCATAAAATCAATGTTCAATATAAGAAGATGTATTACTTTCTCCTCACACCAAGGTTGTAAAGATTATATGCATCGAATGTAACGGCAAAAAAAATAAGAGGGCACACTGAGAATGAGGCTGAAGAAGGGGTTATGCATTATTGTTCTGATGCACCTGCTTGGAAGCATTTCAATAAAACATATCATTATTTTGCATCAGAAATTCGAAATGTAAGATTAGGATTGTGCACTGATGGGTTTCAACCATTTGGACAGTCAGGTCAACAATATTCTTCTTGGCCTGTCATTGTCACTCCATACAACTTGCCTCTTTGGTTGTGTATGAAGGAAGAGTATATGTTCCTTACTGTAACTGTTCCTGATCCCTGAAACCCAAAGGATAAGTTGGATATGTACTTGCAGCCCCTAATTGCAGAGTTGAAACAGTTATGGGATATAGGGGTTGAGACATATGATGCTTCAAAAAAAATAATTTTCAAATGCGTGCTGCACTTATGTGGACGATAAGTAATTTTCCTGCATATTCAATGTTATCAGGATGGAGTACTGCAAGGAGGACCACTTGTCCATATTACATGATGGAGTCAGATGCATTTACTCTGACAAACAGTCGTAAACAATCATGGTTACACAATCACCATAAGTTCTTACCTCCTGGTCATTGGTTTAGAAGGAACAAAATAGCTTTTAGAAAGAACAAAACAGTAACAAAAATGGCTCGCCCATTCTATCTAGTGCTGAGATTTTGAAACAAATAGATGATTTGAGATTAATGAAGATTCTTGATTTGGGTGTAGATGAGACTAACTCCCACATTGCTAAGATTAGTGGTTGGAAGAAACAAAGTATTTTTTGAGATTTGCCTTATTGGAGTACGAACCTCATTCGACACAACCTTGATGTCATGCACATCGAGAAAAATATGTTTGAAAATATTTTCAACATGGTAATGAATGTTGAAGGAAATACTAAGGATAATGTCAAATCAAGAGAAGATTTGAAGAAATTATGTCGTCGACCTGAGTTGGAATGGAATGAGGTGATGGAAAAATATCCAAAGGCATGTTACACTCTAGACAAACAATCAAAAACAGTGTTGTGCGAGTGGCTTAAAAATGTAAGATTCCCAGATGGATATGTGTCAAACATGGGCAGATGTGTGGACATGCGAAAGTTGAAGTTGTTTGAAATGAAAAATCATGATTGTCATGTTTTTATGCAAAAATTACTCCCCATAGCATTTCGTGAACTAGTACCAGCAAATATTTGGCAGGCATTGACAGAATTGAGCAATTTCTTCAGAGAGCTAACTTCGACCGTAATCTAAGAATTGAGCTAAATAAATTTTTTTTTTATCATCTATAAGCTAGAGCGTATATTCTCCCCAAGTTTTTTTGACTCTATGGAACTTCTTCTTGTGCATTTGGCTTATGAAGCATGGATTGTGGGTCCAGTATAATATCGGTGGATGTATCCCTTCGAGAGATAAGTAATTTAATTTTTTTCTCTATATTCTCATTTTGTAAATAATTATAAAATTTATTAAATATAAATTTTATCATTACAGGTACCTTAGAAAGTTAAAAAATAATATAAAAAATAAAGTCAAAGTTGAAGATTCAATATGCAATGCCTACTTAGTTGAAGAAGCATCATCGTTCTGTGCTCATTATTTCGAACCATATGTGAACACAAGGCATCGAAAGGTGCCACATAACGATGATGGTGGAGAAGTCATAGAAGAACATGAAGAAAATCTATCAATTTTTACACATTCTGGTAGGCCACTTGGTAGAGAAAAAGTTAGATATCTTACAGAAGATGAATATCAGGCTGCTCAAATGTATATCTTATTGAATTATCCAGAAGTCAAACCATACATTGAGTACATATTTATAATATAAATTTATATATTTTTACATTGAATTATTTATAATCATTAATAATAGAAGAAGATTATAATATTTTTAAATCTATATTAATTTGTTCTTTTTATTGTTTGAAGTATTTTTGTTGATGAGTTATGACATATGCATCCACAAATCACTGAGGCAGATGTTGATAAGAAACTAGAGTGTGAGTTTGTAATGTGGTTCTATAATTATGCACACGATCCGTCCAAAAATATCTCGAACCAATTCTTAAAGATTGTTGCAAAGGGTCCGTTAAAAAGTGTGATGACCTATAGTGGTTATATAGTGAATGGTTATAAGTTGCACACTAAAAGTTATGATTCAGATAGGGCCACGATGATAAGAGTGACTATTATAGATAGTTAATTGAAGTTATACACCTGAAGTATCCGGGATTACCAATCAAGAGAGCTTTTTTATTTAAATGTGACTGGTTTGATCCAATACCAAATGTGGGAACAAAGGTTCATCAACAATATAATCTTATTGAAGTTAATCACAAGCGATCCTTTAATAGATATGAATCATTTGTTCTTGCTATTCAAGCCGCTCAAGTCAATTATATGACATATCCTAGTTTAAGGTGCGACAAGATTGATTGGTGGATAATTTTTAAAATAAAAGCTAGGTCTGTTGTGGAGCTTCCTGAAGTGAGAGAGACAACTGTCCTATCACGTGATGCACCTTTTCAATAAGATGAAATAGAAATCCCATCAATACAAATAGATGCTGACGATGCACAATAGTCTTTGAATGATCCAAGTGGGATACTAATTGAAATTGATGATGAGGAAGTTGAGGATGAAAGAAGCCTCAGCTTGACTCAGAAACTGATGATGAAGATGATGAAGATTATGAAGATAGTGAAAAATGATATTTGTGTGAATGAATATTTAATTTTTACTTTTATTTTTATTTTTGTGAATGAAGTCAGAAAATAATGGTATTATAAAATTATATTTTTTTTTTGCAGGATGAGAGGGATCAATCGGAGAGGAGGGTTTAGAGCTGACAGAAGAAGGAGAATAGGATCTTCTAGGCCAGTCCTTCATACAGAGGGTGATGGTGATATGCATAGAGAGCCATGTACGCCAGCTGAAGTCGATGCTCCTTCACCTTCTACAGTACAATTATTATTACCATCTGCTCTTACAGTTGTCTCATCCACTGTTCCTGCTAGTGGAGCACCCACAGTGGATGTTGGAGGCTCATCTGCTACCCCAACACTATCTTCAGATACATTATCTCATGATCATCAAAATAGGAGACCAATCATAATTGCAATCAATAATAAGTACTAATATTTTTAATTAAATTTTATATGATATTTAATTATTTTTTATTGATGCTAATCATTTGTACAACCTGTTATTTTTTTAACTAGTTAGAACCCTCTGACATGTGTGCTCGAAAGATAATATTAATTTTTAAAAAAAAGCTAGATGAGGATGGACATTGCTGGAAGACCATCTCTCAAGAAATAAAGAATTTCTATTGAGAAAAATTTTAGATAATAAATAATTTAATCAAATATAAGATATTAATGCTTGTCAGTAATTGAGTTAAAATAAGAGTTAAATTTTTTTAAATAAAAATTATATATATATATATATATTATTAATAATTTGTATGAAATATGTCTATAGCTTAGTTGATTTGATCTGATAGCATATATGAAATGTGCCAACCTATAGCTTAGTTGATTTTGTGGTCATTTTTTTATTAGTTGTTCATCATTGGTTTATGGACAACCTATCTTTGCACAATAAATATTACTTGATGATTATAATTATTCATGTCTGATCTTGAACAACTTGAATGAAAAATCAAACTCACTGTGTACAATTCTCTATGGTTGTTTATCGACTTAAGCAATAACCCATCAAAATGAACATGATGATGGACTTATATAAGAAGTGATCCAAAGCCATCAAATTTTGCAACTAAGCCTCTATTTTATTTTATTTTTTTTTAAATTTTTATGTTGAATATTCTTACATGGGATGTTATTATTTTTTTATTTGTTTGTTTTATTACAAAAATATTTCAAGTGGGATGAGGTCATAACCTTAAAGATTCAGACAGGCTGGAGATATAAAGCTGGAGAGCGATACAGTGCCCTCATGCATTCCATGAGGAAGTTGAAGGAGAAGCCTATATATGTTTTTGATACTGCATGGCAAAGATGGAAGGAGGAATGGGCCAAAGAAGATTTCAAAACTCGTAGCGATCAATTTAGAGCAAATCACCTCAGCAAGACTGGTGGACCAAGATCTGGGATATCTCGCCATACAAGGAGTTTTATTTCCCATACACGACATGCTCAGAGATTTGTAAGTTAATTTTTTTTATGTTTATTCATGTGTCTATTGATTTTAATACAAGTTTTTTAAATTGATGAATTTTTTCAGCAAGAGAAGTATGGTAAAGAACTTCTCCCACATGAGCTATTCGAGGTGACCCATACTAGGAAGGCCAATGGTGAATTTGTTGATGGATGGGCAAAGACTATTTATGTAAGTGAATAAGCATTTGAATTGACTATCTTTTAATATTTGCACTGTGAGATAAATTTTGAAGATAATATTTAATAATTGATATGATGCAGGATCGCTATAACATGCTTAAGGAGCAGATGTCTCAGCCACAAGAGGGATGCAATGAGCCTCCTATTGTGGATGAGAGATAGCTTTGGTATGAGGCCGTCGGAGGGGAGAAGAAGTGTAGAATGTATGGACTGGGTTTTCAGGCATCTGCTTTTTATCCTCAGTCATCTTACGGATCATCCTCAGCTACGTCATCTTACATGTATTCAGAGGTATTGGAGAATAAGCTTCAACAGCTAAGAAAAAAATTGACAGAGCAGAATCAGCAGCTTCAGGAGATCGTTGTTGCAAATCAGGAGCTCCAGCAGACTGTTGCTACATTGAAGGAGCAGAATGAGAAGCGAAATGAAAGAGAGAAGAGGTTGCAAGATCGGATGTATCAGATGGAGAAGATAATGCAGTGGATGATGAGCCGCTCAAAGTTTATATCCCCAGATCCAGATACTCCACTAGATGATGTTGTTGAAGATGATGATGATGACAGTTAGATTTTAGATTTTTCTTTTATTAGACTATTTGATGTATTCAAATTTTAATGCTACATTGTATCTATTATTTATATTAATAAAATATATTTTTTATTATATTAAATTTTTTAATTGAATATTAGACATAAAATATAGGATTAAGTAAAAAATTATAAATAAATTTTTTTTATTTTTTATTTTTTGTAAATTTAGAAACAAAATAGAAATGGATTCCATTTCTGATTAGAAATGGATTCCATTTCTGAGTAGAAATGGATTACAATTCCGCTTCTAAATAGTAAATTTTTTTAAATTTTTTATCTGATTTGAATGGAACAGAAATAAAATCTCTGTTTCTAATTTGCAATGAAAGTTATTTCTATTTCTAATTAGCAATAGAAACTGCTTCCATTTCTAAATAGAAACCGAAAGATATTCTGTTTCAAATTAGCAATGAAAATCATTTCCATTGCTAATTTGAAATGAAAAATATTTTCATTTCTATTTAAAAATAAAATTTCTATTTCTAATTAGAAATAAAATAGAAACAAAGTATTCTATTTTTATTTAGCAACCGAATCTCTTTCCGTTTCAAATAAGCAACAAAACTATTTTCGTTTCCAATAAGCAACGAAAAAGTATTCTGTTTCAAATTTAAAATAGAAATATTTCTATTGCTAATTTGAAATGGAAAGATTCCATTACTAATCTATTTGTAAATTTAAAAATGGATGCAAACGTTCGTTTCTGATGGATTTTGCAATGGAATAAATAGAAACAGAATTTTTTCGTTTCTATTCTGTTGCTAAATACATTTAGTAATAGAATTTTCTTATTTAGAAATAGATTTTTTTATTTCTAATTTTATTTTTTTATAGTGTCATGTGATGCAGGATTATGGGGTGGAGGCAGTGCAATAACAGCCCTATGACAACATCACTATAGATGATTGGGCTTTCATATGCCGGCATTACGGAGATTCGGCATATCAAGTTACACATCTAAACTTTTATTTTTAGAGTTTAATGATTGAATCATTTATTTTTAAATTCAGTTTGTTACCTACTAATTTGACTACTAACTGTACAGAGAAAATGTACCCAAAATACCGCTAATCGGACGAGATAGATCACATCGCATTGTGGGGGTTCAAGGTCGTTCGCTCATCACATGGAGCAGATGGTAAGTAATTTTTAATTAGTATATTTTAACTCTTTAATTATTTAAATTTTTTTTAATTAATTATTCTTAAATTACAGAGAGATGCAGAGAGTGACGAGCTTCCTGGTAGAATCGATATCTACCAGTGGACCCACCAGCGATGGTCAGGAGAGTGGATGGTGAGGAGCTAGGAGCTTTTTGTAAGTTTTTTCAATTATTTTTTTTATTCACAGTTTGATTTTTAGTATGAAATTAAAATAGCTATAACTTTAATTTTCAAGACCATATGATAGACATTAAATCCCAACCTACCCCTGAGGGCTCGACCGCACCCACAGATGATGAGATCTGTGATCAGGTGTTTGGTACGAGACTCTATTATATTAGAGGTCTAGGATATGGGATCACTACTTCCTCATCCTCACGCTCATCCAGGACTGACATCCATGTTACCTGCGATGCTCGGCTGACGGAGGTGTAGAGGCAGGTAGAGCAACGAGCTGATAAGTTGACTGTACACATCGATGAGTACCAACGACTTCAGATCCAGATGATGGAGCGGCGAGTACAGATAGAGCAGATGATGCAGCTGATGAGGTAGCAGCAGGCCGATCTGAGCTCATTCGAGCACTTCCCTTCCCCAACCCATTCTTCTTCTGCAGATGTCGACACTTGACGGCCTATTTGTGTAGCTTTTTATTTTTATTTTAGATCTTTTATAATTTTAATTTAATATAATAAAATGATAAAATTTATTTATAAATTTATTATATAAATTTTTTATTTTTATTTTTTATTTTTTATTTATAAAAAATATTATAAATATAAATTAAATATATATATTCATAAATTAAAAAAAAATATATATGTAAATTATTAGCGATCGAATTATTTCTAACGAAATATTAGTTGCCAAAAAATATATTAGCGATGAAAAATTAATCATAAATATTTTTTTTAATAAATTTAAAAATATCAAAATTTTATATTAAATTAATAATAATAAAAAAATTTTCATCATAAATAATTAAAAATTTATTACTAATGAAAATTTACATCAAAAAATGCTATATTTGCCATGTAAAATGTATGTCACTAATATTTTTTTAAATTTAATTTTTATAAAATTTTTTAATTAAATAAATAGTAAAAAATATTTTTATCATAAATAATTATTAGCGATAAAAATTTATGTCAAAAATTATTTTATTTGTGATGAAAAATTTACGTCGTAAATATTTTTTTAAATTTAATTTTCATAAAATTTTTAATTAAATTAATAGTGATAAAAATATTTTCATCGTAAATAATTGATAATTTATTAGCGATAAAAATTTATGTCAGAAATTATCATATTTATGATGAAAAATTTACATTGCTAATACTTTTTTAAATTTAATTTTTATAATTTTTTTTGATTAAATTAATAGTAATTGTTGGGTACAAAATATCCCAACAGCCGAAGTTAGCGCCAGGAGTGACCCCCCGAGGATTCCGCCAACTTCCGACCTTCGGCGGTATCTCTCCAAACCTCTCTGGCGGCCGAGCCTCCATAACATTCCCAAGTTTTGCCAACGGATCAACCCCCGCCAGCGTCGACCAGATTCTTCACGACAGACGGGCTCCTGCGGGAGCCGGACCTCGTCCCCGACTCCGACTGCATGAAGACTTCGTCCGGACTCCTACGGGAGCCGGACTCCGCCCACGAATCCAATTGTAGGTAGACTTCGTCCAGACTCCTACGGGAGCCGGACTCCGCCCACGACTCCAATTGCAGGCAGACTTCGTCCGGACTCCTACGGGAGCCGGACTCCGCCCACGACTCCGACTGCGTGAAGACTTCGTCCGGACTCCTACGGGAGCCGGACTCCGCCCACGACTCCAATTGCAGGTAGACTTCATCCGGACTCCGCCCACGACTCCAATTGCAGGTAGACTCTGCCCGAACTCCTACGGGAGTCGGACCTCGTCTCCGACTTCGACTGCGTGAAGACTTCGTCCGGACTCCTACGGGAGCCGGACTCCGCCCACGACTCCAATTGCGGGTAGACTCTGTCCGGACTCCTACGGGAGCCGGACCTCGTTCCCGACTCCGACTGCAGGCAGACTTCGTCCGGACTCCTACGGGAGCCGGACTCCACCCATGACTCCAATTGCAGGTAGACTTCGTCCGGACTCCTACGGGAGCCGGACTTCGCCCCTAACTCCAATTGCAGGTGGACTCTGCCCGGACTCCTACGGGAGCCAGACCTCGTCCCTGACTCCGACTGCGTGAAGACTTCGTCCGGACTCCTACGGGAGCTGGACTTCGCCCACGACTCCAATTGCAGGTAGACTCTGCCCGGACTCCTACGGGAGCCGGACCTCGTCCCCGACTCCGGCTGCAGGCAGACTTCGTCCGGACTCCGCCCACGACTCCAATTGCAGGCAGACTTCGTTCGGACTCCTACGGGAGCCGGACTCCACCCACGACTCCAATTGCGGGTAGACTCTGCTCGGACTCCTACGGGAGCCGGACCTTGTCCCCGACTCCGGCTGCAGGCAGACTTCGTCCGGACTCCTACGGGAGCCAGACTCCGCCCACGACTCCAATTGCAGGTAGACTTCATCCGGACTCTTACGGGAGTCGGACTTCGCCCCTAACTCGAATTGCAGGTAGACTCTGCCCGAACTCCTATGGGAGTCGGACCTCGTCCCCGACTCCGGCTGCCAGCAGACTTCGTCCGGACTCCTACGGGAGCCGGACTCCGTCCATGACTCCAATTACAGGTAGACTTCGTCCGGACTCCTACTGGAGCCGGACTTCGCCCTTAACTCCAATTACAGGTAGACTCTGTCCGGACTCCCACGGGAGCCGGACCTTGCCCCCGACTTCGACTGAAGGAAGACTTCATCCGGACTCCTACGAGAACCGGACTCCGAGCTCCTCTCAGACGGGTAACTAGCCACCTCTCTCCGTCAGACACTCCAGTCGGACTTCAACCGACAGGCCTGGACCCTCTAGCAGGCCACAGCAACGGCCACGACTCTGCTCCACTTCCTGCGACGGATTTTGCGCGGCTCCATCACTCCCTGGCGGGCCGCAGTAACGGCCACAACTCTGCTCCACTTCCTGTGATGGATTCCACGCGGCTCCATCACTCCCTGGCAGACCACAATAATGGCCACGATCCTGCTCCACTTCCTGCGATGGATACCGCGCAATTCCTCCACTACTCCCTGGCAAGTCGCGACAACAAACGCCGCTCCACTCCCCGTAGCTGATTCCACGTGGCGAGTCATGGTGACAGCCACGACTCCACCCCATTACTCTTCATGATAAATTCCTTCTAGCCCCGTGCGGCCCACGATGAGGCGGTTACAAACAATTGCTATCAATCCGTTACTCCCCCTGCCTATAAAAAGGGGACCCAGATACGTTATTCTCTAAGCTCTCATTTCTTACCAAGAAACTTTGCTAAAATTTTCGTTCGAGCACTCCATTCTTGTTGAGGCAGAGAACTGACTTGAGCATCGGAGGGTCTTGCCGGAGCAACCCCACCTCCGCTTTATACTTCTTTTGCAGGTTCCGACGGCGATCGCAACTCCCTCGACTCCAGCTTCTCCGATGCAGGTGAATTTTTGCACCAACAGGATTGGCACTAGAGGAAGGGTGGTGTATCTTTGCAGTACCCTTGTTCTTAAAGGAGCGCTCAACGAGACCGCCTCTGGTCATCTTTTCCGGCATCCTCTCCTCCTTCCTCTACTAGGTTCTCGCCCGATGCCTTCCTGCAGGGCATCCACACGACGATCCACGGCCTCCGCAGCCAGGTCTCAGGCTCCGGCCACACCTCCAGTTTCCCAGCCTTCTCCTCCTCCTCCGGCAATGGCCGGCGGTGTGGGGCGGTCAGGCAATCGGCCCCCGACGGATTTCGCCAACACCATCTCGAAAGAATCCCGGCAGGGAGCAACCAACGTATTGGCCGTACCCCCCAAGCGGCAAAAGATTGAGGAGCCTATAACCTTTACTGAAGAAGATGCTCAGAGAGTTCAATTCCCCCATAACGACGTGGTTGTAGTTTTTTTGAATATAGTAAATTACGACGTCCGCCGCATTTTTGTCGACAATGAAAGTTCGGCCGACATTTTATTCTACGATGCCTTCTCAAGAATGTCTACCCTTGACGGCCATTTGGGACCGATTAGCTCCCCTCTTGTAGGGTTTACCGACGACGCTGTCCCGGTGGAGGGAATGATAACTTTGACTATAGCTGCGGGTCGATATCCAAGACAATCCAGGGCTCTGGTGAATTTTCTGGTGGTGAAGGCGCCGTCAGCCTACAACGCGATCCTCGATCGACCTGGTCTCATCGCTCTCCGGGCCATCGTGTCAACCTACCATTTGAAGTTAAAATTTTCTACCAACCAGGGGATCAGAGAGGTCAGGAGAGACCAAGCCCTGGCCAGACACTGCTACAACATAGCCTTGCAAAGAAGTAACCAATTCGATCCCTGCCCAGTTGATGGGCTGGACGCCCGCGACGACCTCGCTGAGGAGAGGGGTGGCCCAATCGAAGATCTGATTCCGATCCCTTTGAATGACGGGAATGCGGAGCATGTGGTGAAGATCGGCTCCAACCTGGGGGAGGAGGTGCGGACGCATCTCATCAATTTTCTACGAAAGAATGCGGACATTTTCGTTTGGGTTCCAGCAGACATGTCGGGGATTGACACGGAAGTCATGGAGCACCATCTGGCCGTCGATCCAAAGCATCGACCGATGAAAGAAAAAATTCGAGGTCATGTACCAGAGAGGCAGAAAGCGATAGCCGAGGAAGTGGATAAACTCCTGAAAGTCGGATTCATTAGAGAAGTCAATTACCCTGATTGGATTTCCAACGTCGTCCTAGTCAAAAAGGCAAACGACAAGTGGAGGATGTGTATAGACTTCAAAAGTCTGAATAAAGCCTGCCCAAAGGACAGCTACCCTCTACCCAGAATTGATCAACTGGTGGATGCGACCTCGGGCCATGAGCTTCTCACCTTTATGGATGCATTCTCCGGCTATAATCAAATCAGGATGGCGACGAAAGACGAAGAAAAGACTGCTTTCATTACTAACCGTGGCCTTTACTGTTACAGGGTCATGCCATTCGATCTAAAAAATGCAGGTGCGACATACCAACGACTGGTAAACAAAATCTTCAAGGAGCAGATCGGCCGCAATATGGAGGTCTACGTGGATGATATGCTCGTGAAAAGCAAATCTTCCATGAACCACGTCGCCGACCTCGAGGAGACCTTCAACGCCCTCCGAAAATATAAGATGAAGCTGAACCCGACTAAATATGCTTTCAGTGTGACCTCAGGAAAGTTCCTAGGCTTCATGGTATCGGGGCACAGAATTGAAGCCAATCCGGAGAAAATTCGTGCCATCCAAGAGATGGCCGCCCCAAAATCGATAAAGGAGGTTCAGCGCCTTACAGGGAGGGTAGCAGCTCTGAATCGCTTCATCGCGAGGTCGGCTGAACGGTGCCTACCCTTCTTCCAAACCCTCAAATGGCCGAAGGACTTCTGCTGGACCCCCGAGTGCCAACAGGCATTTGAAGGGCTGAAGAGCTACCTCGGTTCGCCTTCGTTGTTGGCGAAGCCCGAACCTAGAGAGAAGCTATTTTTGTACCTGATGGTCTCCCCTATGGCTCTCGCAGCAGTCCTCGTTAAGGAAGAGGCAAAAATTTAACGGCCGATCTACTACGTCAATCACGCATTGAGAGACGCCGAAATCAGGTATACTAAATTAGAGAAACTAACTTACGCCCTGTTGATTGCAGCCCGGAGGCTCCGACCCTACTTCCAAGGGTACACCGTAACGCTACTCACCGACCAGTCGATCAAGGCTATTCTACACCGGGCAGATGCCTCCGGGAGGATGGCGAAATGGGTGATCGAGCTCATCGAATTCGACATCAAATATCAACCCATACCGGCGGTAAAAGCTCAGATATTGGCAGATTTTATAATAGAGTGCACAATCTCGAAGGAGGCCGAATCGGAACAGGGTGAAACGGATGACCTTAAGCCCCGACCGAACTCCCCTGAAGAAGAACCGACCTCCCTGGTTGCTTCTGGGCCCTCTACGTGGACGGGTCCTCCAATATGTCGGGCGCAGGCGCAGGCCTGATCTTGATTAGTCCGGAGGCAATCATCGCAGAGTACGCTCTGCGCTTCGAGTTCCCCGCAACAAACAATGGAGCTGAATATGAAGCTCTGATTGCAGGATTGAAGATCGCCAAAGAGTTTGGAGTAGATCAGCTCCAAGTTCACAATGACTCCCAACTGGTAGTGGGGCAAGTCAGTGGAAACTACGAAGCATGAGAGGATAGCATGGCTAAGTATCTTGAAAAGGTAAAGGAGCTCGTCCCCGCCTTCAGTAGCTTCAACATCAGGCAGATTCCAAGGATGGAAAACACCAGGGCCAATCTTCTCTCCAAGCTGGCTACACTGGCTCCGATCGAGTTGCCCAAGGGTGTTCTCTTCGAAGTTTTGAAGTGTCCGAGTACGGAAGAATCGCGGCCCGTGATGAAAATTGATCACGAGCCCAGTTGGATCGACCCACTGATGGCATATCTCAGGGACGGAGTTCTCCCTCACGATGCAAAAGAAGCTTGAAAGCTCAGAAATCAAGCCTCCTGGTACATCTTCTATGAGGATAAGTTGTACAAGAGATCATACTCTTTGCCTCTTTTAAAATACCTTCGGCCTTCGAAAGCTGAATACGCCTTGGGGAGGTGCATGAAGAAATCTGCGGAAGTCATCTGGAGGCTAGATCTTTATCCCACAAGTTGCTCCGCCAAGGATATTACTGGCCGACAATGCATCGTGACTCGATTGAGTACGTCAGAAAGTGTGACCGATGTCAGAGATATGCCAACATCTAGAGACAGCCCGCCATCGAGCTTACCCCCTTGAGTGCCCCATGGCCGTTTGCGCAATGGGGGATGGATATCCTTGGGCCCTTTCCCATGGCATCGGGGCAGAGAAAGTTCCTCCTGGTAGCGATCGACTACTTCACCAAGTGGGTCGAAGCCGAACCACTGGCGAAAATCACAGAAGCTAAAGTACAAGATTTCGTTTGGAAGTCAATCGTTTGCAGGTTCGATCTGCCAAGAACCCTAATCACTGATAATGGGCGGCAGTTCGTGGGAGCAAGATTCATCGAATTTTGCGAAGACCTAAACATCTCCCACACTTCACATCCGTAGCCCATCCTCAGGCGAATGGTGAAGCTGAGGTGACCAACAGAACCCTGCTGCAAGGGATCAAGACAAGGCTCGAAAAGGCGAAAGAAACTTGGGCAGACGAACTTTATCATGTGTTGTGGGCTTACCGAACTACCCAAAGACTGCCCACAGGGGAGACCCCCTTCGCTCTAGCCTTCAGAACGGAGGCCGTTATCCCAATTGAGCTTAAACTCCCGTCGGCACGAGTCGTGGCATTCAACGAACATCACAATTTGCAAGGTCTTAAAGCCAACCTCGACTTACTGGAAGAAAAGCGAGAGGTAGCTCAAGTTCGGATGGCGGTCTACAGACAGAAAGTCGCCCGCTATTACAATTCCAGAGTCAAGAATAAAGTCTTTAGAGCAGAAGATCTAGTGCTTCGATGAGCCACTGTCTCGCAACCTCAGGATCGAGGGAAGCTCGCCTCAAATTGAGAAGGCCCGTACGAAGTCAAAGAAGTAGTCCGGCCCGAAACTTATTACCTCAAGGAGCTCGAAGGAGCAGACCTTCCGTGACCATGGAGCTCGAAAAACTTGCGAGTGTATTACCGATAACTTTATTCTAAATAAAAATTTCATATCTACATGTCTCCTCTCTTGGCACGAGCCTATATCGACAGGACAGTCAAAACGTACCGTGCCGGGAACAGGAGGAGAACTTCATCTCGACAAAGTCGAAGGCCCGACTCTCCTTAGACCGGATGGGGGGAGAGGCCGAACATCGCTCACATGCGCCCCCACAGCCATGTTAGGGACAGGAGGAGAACCTCGCCCTAACATGAGCAAAGTCAAAGGCCCGGTTTCTCTTAGACTGGATGGGGGGAGAGGCCAAACAGCGTCCACATGCGCCCCCACAGCCATGTTAGGGACAGGAGGAGAATCTCGCCCTAACATGAGTAAAGTCGAAGGCTCGGTTCCTCTTAGATCGGATGGGAGGAGAGGCCAAACAGCGCCCACATGCGCCCCCACAGCCATGTTAGAGACAGGAGGAGAACCTCGCCCTAATATGAGCAAAGTCGAAGGCCCGATTCCTCTTAGATCGGACGGGGGGAGAGGTCAAACAGCGCCCATATGCGCCCCCACAGCCATGTTAGGGACAGGAGGAGAACCTCGCCCTAACATGAGCAAAGTCGAAGGCCCGGTTCCTCTTAGACCGGATGGGGGGAGAGGCCAAACAGCGCCCATATGTGCCCCCACAATCATGTTAGGGACAGGAGGAGAACCTCGTCCTAACATGAGCAAAGTCGAAGGCCTGGTTATACTCAGACCGGATGGGGGGAGACGCCCCACGGTGCCCATATGCGCCCCCACAGCCCTGTTAGCGACAAGAGGAGGATCTCGTCCTAACCTGAGCTGAAATTGACTATTGTCAGAAATAGGGGAAGAACCCCATCCTAACGCCAGTCGAGATCTGGTCGCTTAAGACCAGATAGGAAGAAGGAGACCTTCCCAGCGGCCCCTTCACACTCCCGCGACCCCACCAAGAGTAGAGAAAAAGCCCTCACTCAGAAAAAGAAAAGAGGAGGGGAGTTAAGAAGGAAAGCGACGGACTGCATCAGCGACGAATGAAAAATAAATTGCACCAAAGATGCAAGGAACCTCGTCTCAGCAAGGATCGAAGTTCTTATCAAAATCCCCGACCTTCACGAAAGCCCTCCACGTAAGCCCGAGATAGGACGACTTCCTCAGGGTGACGAGAAGCTCAGACCTCCGAGCTCAAGCTCTGAAAGAGGGCGGCAAACCCGAGCGGCCCCGGGCAAATCTGCGGCCATGGACGAAAGGGTGGGCCAATGCGATGGCAATCGGATACCTCCGAATGGCATCGACTTCAAGCAAGGCAAAAGCCGAAAGAAGCTCGGCAAGCGACAATCCAACACATGAGTAAAAGAGATAGCAAAAAATTTTCTTCTCATGTTATTTATCAAATATGCATCACAGAGCCATTAAGGCGGAAGAAAAAGGATGACTGAAAAAGCGAGCCGACGCAATGACCAATGACCTCCGGATGACCTCGAAAAAAAAAAAAAGGAGAGAGAGAGAAAAAAAAAGGGAATACAACAATAACAATGGTAAGTGAAAGAAGTTCGGCAGGCAGCAACTCGACGTAAAGTGCGGACGAAGTAACAAAATTTCTTTCTCATTCTTGATTAACAAAAATGTACGTTACAAGGCCCTGGGGGCCGAGAGAAAAAAATAATACATTACTACAAGGCCCAAAAGGAACATGTTGGAGACCACTTCAAGCTCCCAACTACTCCTTCCAATTTCGTTCATCTCGGTAGCATTTTCCAGTGCGTGTGACAGATCCTTCAGCTCTCGCCCCCCCGTCTTGCTCCGCTCCATCGTCGAAACCCCAGCCCTAGGGGGAAAAAGATGGGATAGAATTCAGAAGGCAGCGACGGCAACGACAGCGGCGATGATGACCTGCATCAAGAAGAACCGGAGATGCCCCGGAGGCCGTGATGGCGCCGGAGGCATGCACCACCACCGTCCTCGGTACTTCGGCAAGGTCGACATGCGCTACTTCCACCATCCCCGCAATAAGTTCTACTGCCCCACCATCGGCGCCGACTGCTTCTGGTCCCTCGGCCCCGACGACGTCAAGAATCCCGTCACAGCTTGTGACGACAACTCTGCCCCCTTGACTGGTGTCGCCCCGTTCAGCTACTCCGAAATTCTCGGGCGGAATGCCCTCACCGGTTGTCCCCGCTATTAAACCCCTGCTATTGAAGGAATTCTCTCTCGAGCCTCCTTTGAGGCGATGGGAACCCTCAGTGACGGTTCGACAGTCGGAGAATTCGCAGGCTGCTGTTTTCCCCTTCTACTCCTCTCGATCTGTGACATCCTCTCAAGGTTGGCCTCCAGGGCGGGAGCCCTGGCAGGAGAACACCTCGGAGAGGCTCGGGGGGCTGAAGACGGCGGGGAGTCGGTGGGGATGGTGAAGACTGGTGCGAAGAGCGCTCAGAGTCGAAAAGGGCACCGATGGAGTGGCTGAGTGACTAAACTCTCAGGCAGAAGAAAGGTGTCGACCCTCAGGCGAAGTGAAGCCCCTGGAGGAAGGGCGGGGGCTTAAATAAGCGACGAGACCTGGCGCAGTTATGCTGGCGGACATCCCTAAGCCCGCCAGCACCCGCCACGTGTCCCACTTACCGTGACGTAGGGCCGGCTGCCGGCGGATCATTATGGCGAGGCGCTTAGAATTACGCCCTGGTGGGAGTTCCGAAAGGACTCTTCGGATTGTCCTAATCGAAAAAAGGCTCCAGCACGCACGCATTAAATGATGAGATTTTCGAGGGCGGTCGTGTGCAAAATTCAAGGAAATGACTTCGGCTGTGAAAATTTTCTGTACTTCTTTCGATCGAAACTCGAACTCGAAAGTAGGGAGACTGGTGTTGGGTACAAAATACCCCAACAGCCGAAGTTCACGCCAGGAGTGACCCTCCAGAGATTCTGCCAACTTCTGACCTTCGGCGGCATCTCTCCGAACCTCTCTGGCGGCCGAGCCTCCGCAACATTTCCAAGTTTTGCCAACGGATCAACCTCCGCCAGCGTCGACCAGATTCTTCACGACAGACGGGCTCCTACGGGAGCCGGACCTCGTCCCCGACTCTGACTGCGTGAAGACTTCGTCTGGACTCCTACGGGAGCCGGACTCCGCCCATGACTCCAATTGCAGGTAGACTTCGTCCGGACTCCTACGGAAGTCGGACTCCGCCCACGACTCCAATTGCAGGCAGACTTCGTCCGGACTCCTACCGGAGCCGGACTCCACCCACGACTTCGACTGCGTGAAGACTTCGTCCGGACTCCTACGGGAGCCAGACTCCGCCCACGACTCCAATTGCAGGTAGACTTCGTCCGAACTCCGCCCACGACTCCAATTGCAGGTAGACTCTGTCCGGACTCTTACGGGAGCCGGACCTCGTCCCCGACTCCGCATGCGTGAAGACTTCGTCCGGACTCCTACGGGAGCCGGACTCCGCCCATGACTCCAATTGCGGGTAGACTCTGTCCGGACTCCTACGGGAGCCGGACCTCATCTCCGACTCCGGCTGCAGGTAGACTTCGTCCGGACTCCTACGGGAGCCGGACTCCGCCCATGACTCCAATTGCAAGTAGACTTCGTCCAGACTCCTACGGGAGCCGGACTTCGCCCCTAACTCCAATTGCAGGTGGACTCTGCCCGGACTCCTACGGGAGCCGGACCTCATCCCCGACTCCAACTGCGTGAAGACTTCGTCCGGACTCCTACGGGAGCCGGACTCCACCCACGACTCCAATTGCGGGTAGACTCTGTCCGGACTCCTACGGGAGCCGGACCTCGTCCCCGACTCCGGCTGCAGGCAGACTTCGTCTGGACTACCACGGGAGCCAGACTCCGCCCATGACTCCAATTGCAGGCAGATTTCGTCCGGACTCCTACGGGAGCCGGACTCCGCCCACGACTCCAATTACGGGTAGACTCTGCCTGAACTCCTACGGGAGCCGGACCTCGTCCCCGACTCTGGCTGTAGGCAGACTTCGTTCGAACTCCTACGGGAGCCGGACTCCGCCCACGACTCCAATTACAGGTAGACTTCATCCGGACTCCTACGGGAGCCGGACTTCGCCCCTAACTCCAATTGCAGGTAGACTCTGCCCGGACTCCTACAGGAGCCGGACCTCGTCCCCGACTCCGGCTGCAGGCAGACTTCATCCGGACTCCTACGGGAGCCGGACTCCGCCCACGACTTCAATTGCAGGTAGACTTCGTCCGGACTTCTACGGAAGTCGGACTTCGCCCCTAACTCCAATTGTAGGTAGACTCTGCCCGGACTCCCATGGGAGCCGGACCTCGTCCCTGACTTCAACTGAAGGAAGACTTCATCCGGACTCCTACAAGAGCCGGACTCCGAGCTCCTCTCAGACGGGTAACTAGACACCTCTCTCCGCCAGACACTCCAGTCAGACTTCGGCTGACAGGCCTGGACCCTCCAGCAGGCCACAGCAACGGCCACGACTCTGCTCCACTTCTTGCGACGGATTCTGCGCGGCTCCATCACTCCCTGGCGGGCCGCAGTAACGGCCACGACTCTGCTCTACTTTCTGCGATGGATTCCGCGCGGCTCCATCACTCCCTGGCGGGCCGCAGTAACAGCCACGATCCTGCTCCAATTCCTGCGACGGATACCGCACGATTCTTTTACTACTCCCTGGCAAGTCGCGACAACAAACGCCGCTCCACTCCCTGTAGCTGATTCCACGTGGTGAGTCATGGTGACAGCCACGACTCCACCCTATTACTCTTCATGATAAATTCCTTCTGGCCCTGTGCGGCCCACGACGAGGCGGTTACAAATAATTGCTATCAATCCGTTACTCCCCCTGCCTATAAAAAGGAGATCCAGATACGTTATTCTCTAAGCTCTCATTTCTTACCTAGAAACTCTGCTAAAATTTTCGTTCGAGCACTCCATTCTTGTTGAGGCAGAGAACTGACTTGAGCGTCGGAGGGTCTTGCCGGAGCAACCCCACCTCCGGTTTAGACTTCTTTTGCAGTTTCCGGCGGCGACTGCGACTCCCTCGACTCCAGCTTCTCCGACGCAGGCGGATTTTTGCACCAACAGTAATGAATAATATTCATCATAAATAATTATTTTTTATTAGCGACGTAATAGTTTGTCATAAATTATCTTTTTTTACGACTAAAATTTTTCGTCATAAATAATTTTTGAAAAAATAATTTTTTTAATGATGAAAATTTTTCGTCGATAATATCGATTATTGATGGTAAATTTTTTTTTTCATCGTTAAAAATTATCAACGACGTTATTATTTACGACTATGTATTAGCAACGATAATTTTATGGTTAATAACTATTAGGGACGAAAATTCATTATTAGCGAAAAATTTTTTCATCGCTAATATTCTATTTGTTGTAGTGATGATGACTGTTTGACATATTTTCTAGAAGGTGAATAAAGCCGCAGATTTTGTTGCCCCTTTGTTGTTGACCGCACCAGAAACTGGACTTGACGCGAAAATGATGAATGTTCAGAAATCCTGCGTGATATTTTATATGCTGATTTTTTGGGTTACATTCACATCAGACTAGCGTGACTGTCTGTTTTACTAAAAAAAAATGCTTAAATATGGTAAACATTCATTGGGCATGAAGCTGGTAGCGCCGGAGAGGATGTTATCAGTAAGGATATTTTGAATATAGCAAACAAAGACTATAAAAATGTAGAGATGAGGTGCAGGTTGATAAAATTGAGAAATGCATACAAGATGTCCAAGATGATAGAGATGAAATTGTTAAGCAAGTAGACCTCGTAAATAGTGGCTGTATCATTAGAATAGAGAGATGCCTGTGTTTCTACCTGTCTTTATAGAATAGCTGATGGATTATCTGAAATAGGACCCACACATAAGAAACTTCAGGTATATGATGGACAATGGTGCATGACACTTTGATTAACATCCAGGAGATACGACCCTAGAAGTGGATAAAAGAAGAGCAGAATCAATGTAAAACAGTTGTATTAGTAAATGGTATAGAATGGAAGTGCACACCAACCTCAGATGATAATTGGCAGCTAAGCAAATAAACAGTTGATGAGAACCAAAACACCTCTGAACGGTAGCAAAAATAACACTCCAAAATCAGTCTAAAACAAATGTTGCAATAATAGGAAAGCAAAGTAGGAAATCCATGGTAATCTGATTGTAATATATGTATAAATTGAATATCCAGAGTGGACGTTGGGGTCCAACAAACATCTTCCTCCGGGCTATATAATCTGCCGCATTATTTGCTTCCCCATATATGTCAGCAATATGGATCGAAATATTTGCTGATTTCCAAGCTTGAATATCTTGAAATAATGGAACATGATAATTCGCATGAGCAGAGAGAGAAGATATCCAAGAAATGACTGTAGAAGAGTCACCTTCTAGCCAAGTTTGCTGATAAGTGGCATATTTTTGCATTTATTGTAGATATTTTTGGTATTTTATGATGCTAACATCTTCTAAAAAATCTAATTTTATAAATAAATTAAATTTTTTTAAAAAAATAAATAATTTTGAAAAGAATAAAATTAGAGTATATTTATGAAAAATTGATATTGAATTAATTGAGTAAATTTAAGCACTAAAATGTTGAAGAATTAATGAGAAATTTAATGCATATTTCTTTTAATTTTTCAGATAAAAATCGGAACGAAAAATCAAGCAAAAATATCCGAAAAAATATTAAAAATTATCTTCAGTGCATGGTTGACCGGTTGCTCGGTGCAGCGATGGTGCGGTCCACGAAAATAATTTTGCAGTATTTTGGCATGACTCACGAGTGGTGAAAGATTTTTTGCATGATCCGACGGTTGATGTCAATTCAGAATCAGATTCGACGGCCCACATTCATTATCGGTTGAAAGAAAGATTTTTGGGTATGATCGGACGGTCGAAATTCCATCTGAGACTCGATCCAATGGCTATTATCGTCTCTGACTGTGAATAGGAAGTTTTAAATACTGATCAATAGTTAGAATTCAATCAAAAGCATGATCGGACGGTTGAGAACATTTTCGATTGTAAGAAAGATTTAAAACAGCTTTTTTTGATGAGATCTGGGTAGTCCAAATGCAATCCGACGGCCAAAAAAATTTCTATGAATACTATACGAATTCTAAAGATTTTGGGACTTCTTTTGCTACCAGAAAAAAGGTAAAAAATTCACCTATAAATAGGAGGTCTGGGAATAAGAGTAGAGAGCAGAAAAAATTAGTAAAAAAATAAGAAAAAATAAAAAAAAATTAGAGAGGTTTAGGGATAAAAAAAAAGAGAGAGAATATGAAGCTAGAGATCTTGATGCGTGGCTAAATCCCTTCAATCCAGAAATACGATGAAGTCTGTAAATAAATTTTTATTTTATTTTTTATATTTAATTTTTATGTAATAAAATTATACTTTTATTTCATATTCTTTTATTTTTTTGAAGTATTGATCTAATCTACACAGCCTATACCCTCTACTGACGTGCCGTAATCTTTGGATACGATATGTGTCTAGGAAAGATAGATCGTGGTATGTTAGATTAAACTTTATATTTTATAATTAAATTTAGATAGTTTATACTCTAATAGGATGAGCCATGATCTACTGATACAGTCCGTACCCCTTAGAGATAAGCTATACTAATACCTTAATCATAAAAATTAATATTGCAATATAAAAAAAAATAATTCTAATTTGCATGGTGGATTCAAAATTTCTGGGTTATCTCTCTGACTCATTTTCTATCATAAATTAATTTATATTTATAATTAAATTCTTGCTATTTTATTCTTTTTTTAATCCATCTACAATCAATTCTTTTTTATTTTTTCTTCAAAAAAAAAAAATAATTACCCTAGATCTCTGTAGAAATGATCCCGACTCACTCTATCTATATAGTTTGAGTTGGTTTTTATTCTTGACCACCTATGATAGCGATCAAATTTTGACACCGTTGTCAGGCATCCAGGCACGATTATTTTTTTATTAAATTTTTTTATCTTATTCTTAGTTTCTTTTTATTTGCTTTCTAACTTGCTTAGTTTCTTAGTCAAACTTTCTTTCTTCTAAAAAAAATAAAAAAAAAATCTCTCTACATTGACATCTCATAATCTACTTAAGAAATTAGATACTTAATCACAAAACCTAAAAAATAAAATAAATCAATTTATTCTTGACTAATTACCAAATCTGACCATTTTTTCTTCTTGCATTACATAATTCCATAACATATCTTAAGGGCACAAATCCTAAACAAGATAAGATGGAGATTTCATCATCCTTCCTTAACTCACAAACCACCATCCTGCATATCTTGGCAGTTAGGAGCTGTCTAGATCTAGGATTACCCTTCGCTAGGATTGATTGCATAACTTGATTACTAACCTATAAATATTAATCCTAATTAAAATACTCTTCTCCATCGTCTTTAGATTTAAGACTCTTTAAGCTCTCATCTTTAGAATTCTCTTCTCATCTATCTCTCTTTCTTCTTCTCTTAAAAAAAATTTAAAAAATTATAAAAATAACTAAAAATTTTTAATTTTTTTTGAACAAAGATATCTAGTCGATTAGTGAGAATAGATTCAAACTTTGCATAAGTCCAGTAGACCTTAAGCCCACCATGGGTGAACCCGAATATGAACCTCGAGTACTGAAAGATCTTTACTACACAGTTGGATCAGCCCAATCCTCATATATCCAACTGCCACAAACTGATGTCAATTTTAAAATTAAATCCCAAAACATAAACATGCTTCTCAAATTCACTGAAATCGAGGATGCATATATTTTTATGAGAGAATTTGAGGAAGTATGCGTCACGATGCGGCTTCAACAGCTCACTGAGGATGCTGTGAAACTTAGGTTGATCAACTTTGTCCTCAAGGATAGTACCAAAAAATGGTTATACAGTCTTCCTAACCAATCCATAGCATCATGGGAGGGTTTTGTTAAAGTGTTTCTGAAAAAAAATTTTCCACACCATAAGACTGCTAAATTTAGAAATGAAATTAATCAATTTTATCAATTACCCGATGAATTTTTTTTGGAAGTGCTTTGATCATTTTAAGAACCTTTTGAGTCAATGCCCACACCATGAAATAGAAACTTAGAGGCTGTACCAAATCATTTATAAAAGACTAGATTCAAACTCTAGAACCATGTTAGAATCAATGTGTCAGGATCAATTCATGAACAAAGAGCCTATAGAAGCCTGACAATTTTTAGAGGACCTAGCAGAAAAGAACCTACAATGAGAGATTACTAGGAAACTCGATAGACTCACACCTTCAAGAGGAGATGTATATCAAGTTCAACCTTCTCTAGCTGAAGAGGCTAAATTTGCATCTTTAATCCATAGGATAAAGGCCCTACAACTCAAGGGACACATCCAAGTGAATCAAGTTGCAACATCCACTTGCAATGGGTGTAATGCCACAGACCATACATTGGAAGGATGTCCTCTCTTGATAGGTCCAATCGAGAATGAAATAGTATAGGTGAGCGCAATCTATTAAAGACCCACAAATGACCCCTACGCACCAACGTACAGTCCAGGATGGAGGAATCACCCCAATTTTTTTTGACCACAAGGGTCAAACTCAAATAGGCCTACCTTCACTCAGCCCAACCCCAGATTCACTCAATCATCAAATAACCCATCAGATTTTAGTAATGATCAAAGGCTTAACTCACTAGAAAAGAGTCTAAAAATCCTAGCAAAATCGACTGCTAGCACCAACACTACACTAAACAACTTCATGCAGATCACGAGCTAGTTTTTAACTTTCAACACCCAGGCTATTGTCCATTTAGAGATGCAGTTAGGTCAATTAGACATGACTGTGAGTGAAAGAAAAAAAAGTAAACTACCAAGTCAATCCGAGGCTAATCCTAGAACTCAGAACGATCAAGAACCACAATAAGGAGCCCAGATCAATCAATTTAATGTGATTCATACCTTAAAGTCTGAAAAATAAGTAGACAACTATATCGATATACCTGAAGATCAAGATGATCCATTGTCTAAACCACCTCATGAGCAAGTGACCGATCAAATCGAGTCTAAGGATCTAGGTGAGTCTAAGGAGCTAACAGAGATTGATGAAACATCCAAGCTACTTGTAGAATCCACCTCAGGGTTTAAGCAAGTCAAGACATCACCCACCAATCCTGTAGCTCTTTTTTCAAATAGACTTAGGTCCAACAGACACTCAGCCCATATAGATCAAATCTTAGAGATATTTAAACAAGTGAAAGTAAATATCCCTCTGTTAGACATGATCAACAAATTTTTACATTCGTCAAATTCCTCAAAGACCTATGCACAAAGAAGAAGATCACCAATATTTCCAAAAAAGCCTTCTTGGTGGCCAGTGTGAGCTCATATTTGTCGAGCCACATGCCTGTTAAGTACAAAGATCCAGGGTCTCTGACAATCTCTTGTGTCATTGGAGAAATCATCATTGATAGGGCCTTATTAGACTTAGGGGCTAGTGTGAATATTTTACCTTATTCGATTTATGAAAAATTGAGAATAGGAGAATTAAAACCTACAGAAATCACATTGCAATTGGCAGATCGATCAGTGAGGGTTCCCAAAGGAGTTGTGGAGGATGTGTTAAGTAAGGTCGGCAATTTCATTTACCCTGTGGATTTTGTAATCCTCAAGACTGAACCAGTGTCCAATCCAAAAGGTCACATCACAGTAATCTTAAGAAGACTATTCTTAGCAACCACCAACGTCCTAATCAATTGTCGCAATGGACTCATGAAGCTCTCATTTGGAAACATGACCATTGATCTTAATATTTTCAATCTTAAAAATAAAAGGAACTAATTCGATGATGTAAACCTGACCCAGCATCAGATCTATGAGACCATTGACCTAGGGAAAGAAGATTTTGACTGTAATTTCAGGTCAGATCAAGAATTTAAAATAGCTTATGAAATTTTTTCATCTAGTGATCAGAGAGTTTATCCACAATGACAACCACCTGTCGAATCACTTGTAAGGATGGATGAACCAATACACAAGCTATTGATTGAGGAAGCACCAAAACTAGAACTTAAAACACTCCCCAAGCATCTTAAATATGCATATCTAGGTCCATCAGAAATTCTACCCGTAATCATCGCATCAGAACTAGATCAAATCTGAGAGGAGAAATTTTTAGCTGTCCTCAGAGAGAATAAAGAAGCCATAAGCTAGACTATAGCTGACATCAAAGGGATCAGCCCTTCAATTGTCCAACATCGAATTCATTTAATATTTGACATGGGGTAGGTAAAAGAATCGACATAGTCCGGCTGAAGACTTGAAACTTAGCACTTTTTAGGAGACAACCCAAACTTTTTTACTTTATTTTAACTGATCTTTATTTTTTTAAAAATAATGGACCGCTCTGTGTGGAAGCACCTATCAATAAATGTGATTTGGTTGAAGATGATAAACTTAGCACTCTCTGGGAGGCAACTCAATTTTAGCTTCTACTTTTTGATATCTTTTGTATTTTGTTTAGGTTAATTGAGTCTTGCTTCGTATCTTTTGTAGAAATTTAAGGACAATATTGGCTAAGTTGGAGGAAGAATCAATTTTGAAAAGATTTCAGGTGATATCTCTCCTTTTCTTTGTATGCACCTTTCATTTTTTCTTACTCCATTGAGGACAATGTTGATTAAGTCAGAGGGAGAGAATAAAAAATTTTTAAGTCTTCAAATAAGTTAGTATTTAGCATTTAAGCACCTGATTACACTTAAGAATCGAGTTAAACTAAGCATTTTTAAAAGAAATTGATGTATAGATTAGAGAGTTTGTGAGATATCGAGGGATTAAGTATTAAGAAAATTCAATAAAAAGTTAAGTTTAGAACTTAAATAATTTTTTTTAAATATTTTTAAATTTTTTTATCAGCATCAAAGAAGATTTTACTTCCTACGGGCTTATGTAAGGTAATTATATGTTTCTTCATATGAAAAATTAAAAAAAAAAATTTCAAGTCTTCATGCTGAGTAACCAAACCTCTTTACCTAAGCAAACATTGAGTTTCACGTAAAGGTATGAAGGGTAAAGAAGCTTGTTGTAAAGCTAGTTTTAACTCATAGCCTATTTGATTCGAGCAAGTAGGTCTAAAGGGTATTCTATACCTAGTGCCTTAAAGCCATCTAGTTTAGGAGTCATTGACTGAAAACTCACTACCTAGGTCAAATAGAAAGCTTAAGGGGTTAAGACACTTAACAACGGTACAACATTAAAAAAAAAAAAATTAATAAAAGAAGGATGGAAGTAACAATGTACTTGTCCATATGAAGGTTAATGATTTGGAGATAAAGGTAGGAATAATTTAAAAAAAGTTCAGAAAAAGATTAGTATTCTTAGTTTAACTCCCATATTTATTAGTATTAATACTCCAATGACATACCTTACTCACACTCTACTGAACATCAATAGTCCTTTCAAAAATTAGTTGGTAAAATTTGAAACTTTAAGTTAAACGATACTTAATTCTAATTTTTTTTTTACTCGAGGACAAGTAAAGTTCAAATTGGAGAGTGTGATAAGTGGTATATTTTTATATTTATTGTAGGTATTTTTGATATTTTATGATGCTAACATCTCCTAAAAAACTTAATTTCATAAATAAATTAAATTTTTTATAAAATTAAATAATTTTAAAAAATATGAAATTAGAGCATATTTATGAAAAATAGATATTAAATTAATTAAGCAAATTTAAGCACTAAAATATTGAAAAATTAATGAAAAATTTAATATATATATATTTTTTAATTTTTCAGATGAAAATTGAAGCAAAAAATCAAGTGAAAATATCTTAAAAAATATTAAAAATTATCTTCGGTGCACAGTAGATCGATCGCTCGGTCCACAGAAGCGATGGTGCAGTCTACGAAAATAGTTTCGTAGTGTTTTGGCATGGCTCACGGACGGTGAAAGATTTTTCACGATCTGATGGTTGATATCAATTCAGAACCAGATCCGACGGTCCACATTCGTTACCGATTGAAAGAAGGATTTCTAGGCACGATCGGACGGCCGAAATTCCATCTGACACTCAATCCAATGGCTATTATCGTTCCTGACTATGAATAGAAAGTTTTAAATGCTGATCAATGGTCAGAATTCAATCAAAAGTGCGATCGGATGGCTGAGAATGTTTTCGACTGTAAGAAGGATTTAAAATAGTATTTTTTGATGAGATTTGGGCGGTCCAAATGCAATCCGATGGTCAGAAAAATTTCTACAGATATTTTAAAAGAATTCTAAGGGTTTTGGGACTCTTTTGCTATCAGAAAAAAGGTAAAAAATTTACCTATAAATAGAAGATCCGAAAATAAGAGTAGAGAGCAAAAAAAATCAGTAGAAAAGCAAAAAAAAATTAGAGAGGTTTAGGGACAAAAAAAAAGAAGAAAAGAATATGGAGCTAGAGATCTTGATACGTGGCTAAATCCTTTCAATCCAGAAATACGATGAAACATGTTAATAAATTTTTATTTTTTTCTTGTATTTAATTTTTATACAATAAAATTATATTTTTATTTTATATTTTTTTATTTTTCTGAAGTATTGATCTAGCCTACACAGTCTATACCTTCTACTGACGTGCCGTGATTTCTGATATGATACGTGCCTAGGAGAGATAGATCATGGTATGTTAGATTAAATTTTATATTTTATAATTAAATTTAGATAGTTTATACTCTAATAGGATGAGCCATGATCTACTGATACAGTCCGTATCCCTTAAAGATAAGCTATATTAATACCTTAATCATAAGAATTAATATTGTAAGATTAAAAAAAAAATAAATCTAATTTGTATGATGGATTCGGGATTCCTGGATTATCTCTCTGACTTATTTTCTATCATAAATTAATTTACATTTGTAATTAAATTTTTGCTATTTTATTTTTTTTAATTCATCTGTAATCAATTTTTTTTATTTTTTTTGAAAAAAAATAATCATTTTAGATTTCTGTAGAAATGATTCCGACTCATCTTATTTATATAATTTAAATTAATTTTTATTTTTGATCAATAATCATTTGTCGAATATTAAATTATTGTATAACAACTTTTTGATTTAGCCAAGCTGCTGTGAGTTCAGCATATGGCATTTAAGGAGGAAGTAAACGTTTACCGCACCAGCCTGGAGTAAGGAAACATGATAATGTAAAACATGACCAACATCAGTTTGTGTAAGAGTAACCGAGGCGTCAAAATTCACTTTAATGACTCCGGAAGGAGAAGGTAGCCACAAAACTAAATGCAAAGGACAATGTGAGATAAGATGGTGTAGTAAGTTACCCTAGTGCCTCAGAGAAGTATCATCTATACACTATATTATAGAAGAGTACAGAACTTCCCAAAAAAGTGACAATGGCATGGGATGGAGGTGCCACATTTTTACTCTCTTTATTGTAGGTACTACTCCACAGATGCAGCCTCCTCTGGCTCTTATCTTTGATGTCATGGAAGTTAGCTGGCTATTAAATGTGATGTGGCTTGCTATGACATATCGGCTAGAGAATATATAAATTTGATACTTAGCTCAGCTTGGAGGAGGAAAACTCCATTGTAGATACAGTTTTTTCTCTTATTCTTGATGTAACAAGATTCAGATAGCTATTGAATATGATGTGCTTTATTGTGACATACCGGTCGGAGAAGATTCGAATTTGATCCTTAGCTCAGCTTGGAGGAGAGAAAAAATTGCATCCGCTCAGCATATCGAAACCTCTTGTTTGTTTCATGAAAAAAATAAAAAAAAAGAGATAGAGAGAATGGACATGATGGTGGGAGCCAGGATCTACAGTGAATTTTTTTAAGATTTGAAGGGATGATTGATGGCATTATCTTAAGATTTGAAGGGATGATTGATGACATTATTTCAGACGATCCGGGGTTGATCATGTGCATGCAGTGCACGTATCTTACCCTTAATTCTCTTCTTCGGTGAGCAGCTCTGCAACACATCCTCATCCTTTGTTTCCTGCTCGATGTGGGATTGCTTTCAATAGCCTTCTGCTTCCAACGACCGAGACAAGAAGATTAGGGTGGGAGATGTGAAGGGTGGTTACTTTTAGGCAGCCTTCCACTTCCTCGATTTTACAAACAATTAAGGTAAGATCAAAAAAAAAAATAAAGTGCCTCTGTTCTTTCTTTTTTAAGTAGCATTTTTTTGCATAACGGGAGAACACGCGACAGGCTCAGCTTTTTTTGGTTTCACATATGCAGCGGGAGTTCTTTTCCAAAATAATATATATAAAAAAAATTATTTATAAAAATAATTTAAAATCTAATTTTTTTATCAAAGTAATGCAAAAGGGGAAAACACCATTTTGAATGACATTTTTTTCCCTTCCACGTCACATTTTTTTTCTACGATGGCATCGTCTGAAAAAAAAAAAAAAATGAAACACCAATAAAAATGACGTTTTTAAAAATACCATTTTGAATGGCATTTTTATTTGCTTTAAAAACTCCGTTCAAAATGACGTTTTCTATTTTTTCCACGAAAAAAAAAAAATGAAAAAGAATGAAAAAAATAATTTTTAAAATTTTAAATTAATAAATAAATTAAAATTTTAATTTTGATTGAAATTTAAAATATAAAGATTTGAATTTGTAATTCAAATAAAAAAATAATTTTAGATATTTTTTTTCAAAGTTTTTTAAAAAAATGTCTAAAAAAAATTTTAAGAAATTTAAAAATTAAAAATATCATAGAAAAAAAAAGAGAAAGAAATATGAAAGAAATAAAAATTTTAAATTTAATTGAAAAACATCATTTCAAATGCTTGTCAAAAAAATTTAAAAAAAAATTTAAAAAATAAAAAGTACCATTAAAAAATAAGAATTTTTAAAAAATTGAAAAGAAATAAGAATTATAATTTTAAATTAAAAAAAATAAAATTTTAAAGATTAATTGAAATAAAAATATTATTTCAAATTACTTTCTCAAATTAAAATTAATTTATTTAAAAATAATTCGAAAAAAATAAAAAAATAGCCTAAAAAAATTTCATAAAAACAGAAAGAAACGTAAAAAAATAGAAAACTTATATAATTATAAATTTGACTTAAAAAAATTTAATTTGAATTAAATTTTGATAAAAAAATAAATGCATAAAAAAGTAAAAAAAATGAGGAAAAATGTGGAAAAAAATTTGTAAATTGAACTTTAAAAAAAATATTTTTTTTAGAATTATTGTAAAAAAATTATCTCAAGAAAAGAAAAAAATATTGTAAAAAAATAAAAAATACCCTAAAAAAGAAAAAAAAGAAAAAAATAGAAATTGTAATTCTAATTAAAAATAAAATTTTTAATTTTTAATTTTAAAAAATAAAAATTATAATTATAATTGAAATAAAAAAATATCATTTTAAATAATTAAATTAATTTAAATATAATTATTTAAAAAATATTTTAAGTAAAGGAAAAGAATACGTAATAGAATGCTAAAAAGATAAAAATGGAAGAAAACTGAAATTATAATTTCAAATGATAAAAATTTTAAAATAAATTTAAAAAAAATATAAAAAAATAAATAAAAAATAATAATAAAATAAAAATTATAATTATAAATTTAAAAAAAATTAATTTTAATTTAAATTAAAAATTATCATTTAAATTATTATCCTCATTATTTAATTAAATTTATTTATTAAAAGATCACAAAAAATAATTAAAGAAACTAAAAAAAATTAAAAAAACCAAAAAAAAAGGAGAAAACGCCAAAGAGAATGGCGTTTTCTCCTCCCCAAACCCCTTCTTCTCTCCTTCTCCCTCTTCTCCTTCTCCCTTCTCCCTTCTCCCTTCTCCCTTCTCCCTCTTCTCCGGCATCTCTCCGGCGTCACGGCGGCGAGCTCTCGGCGGTAGTGAACTCTTCCCACCTCTCTCTCCCTCTTCCTCTCTCTCTCTCCCTCTTCCCCTCTCTCTCTTTTCCCATTTCTATCGTGCCGGCGGCGGGCCGCACGTCCCGACGGCGGGCTGCGCATCTCGACGGCGGGTCCCGCACCCCGACGGCGGGCCTCGGCCCCCTCCTTTCCCTCTTCCTCTCTCTCTCTCTTCCTCTCTCTCTCCCTTTTCCTTGGCTGCCGGCCACAGACGGCTGGCGGTGGGCCGCGTGCCCCGGCAGCGGGCCGCGCGACCCGGCGGCGGGCCCCAACCCCCTCCTGTCCCTCTTCCTCTCTCTCTCTCTCTTCCTCTCTCTCTCCCTTTTCCTTGGCCGTCGGCCACAGACGACCGACGGTGGGGCCGCGCGCCTCGACGGTGGGCCCCGCATCCCGGCGGCGGGCCCCGGCCCCGACCCCATCCTCTCCCTCTTCCTCTCTCTCTCTTCCTCTCTCTCCCTTCTCCTTGGCCGCTGGCCACAGACGGCCGACGACGGGCCGTGTGCCCCGACGGCGGGCCCTGCATCCCGACGATGGGCCCCGACCCCCTCCTCTCTCTCTTCCTCTCTCTCTCTCTTCCTCTCTCTCTCCCTTCTCCTTGGCCGCCGGCCACAGACGGCCGGCGGCGGGCCCCGCGTCCCGACGGTGGGCCCCGACCCCCTCCTCTCCCTCTTCCTCTCTCTCTTCCTCTCTCTCTCCCTTCTCCTTGGCCGTCGGCCACAGACGGCCGACGGCGGGCCGCGCGCCCCGGCGGCGGGCCCCGCATCCCGACGGTGGGCCCCGGCCCCTTCCTCTCTCTTCCTCTCTCTCTCTCTCTCTTCCTCTCTCTCTCCCTTCTCCTTGGCCGCCGGCCACAGACGGCCGGCGGCGGGCTGCGCGCCTCGACGACGGGCCCCGCATCCCGACGGTGGGCCCCGGCCCCCTCCTCTCTCTCTTCCTCTCTCTCTCTCCCTTCTCCTTGGCCGTCGGCCACAGACGGCCGGCGGTGGGCCGCGCGCCCCGGCGGCGGGCCTCGCGTCCCGACGGTAGGCCCCGCATCCCGACGGTGGGCCCCAGCCCCCTCCTCTCTCTCTCTCTTCCTCTCTCTCTCCCTTCTCCTTGGCCGTCGGCCACAGACGGCCGGCGGCGGGCCGCGAGCGGCGGGCCTTGGCGCCGGTTCTTATGCTGATCAGAGCGAGATTTATGGTTATCTTGTATTATTACAGGTATGTGAATTAAATTTTTTTTAATATTTAATTATATTTTACATTAGATATATCATTTATTTAATTTTTGAAATTTGCAGATTTGGGTATGGGAGCGTATGTCGACTATCAGTCCATTATGACGATAGTTGCTCGAGATGCCATCAGAGCAGCAGGATCCTGATGTTCCATTCAGACTAGACAGACCATTGGGATACAGGTATCGAAATATTTTTTTTTTTATTTCAAATTTACTATTTTAAATTTATTTAATATTAATACATTGTGAAACAGATGGAACGTTGCATTCAACGTTCATCACGTATCGACGAGAGTGGTATGGGTTTATAGGTGCCAGTTGGATACATTAGTTGATACATCTAGACGGGTAAATTTTCAATTTTTTACAAATATCATTTTACAGTATTCATAATCTATTAAAATTTTAGCTTACTAATTTTTTTTATTTTAACTATATCAGTTTTTGTGGGAGCCATATACAGATGGGATATTGACTATACTGCCGCAGATGTGTACAGTTGGACACGACATATGGACTGCTAGGGTGCCACTTATTTGTTTTGATGTGCTAGAGTGACATCTTCTCGATCGTGTCCTGCGGCAGTTTGGTCAAACTCAGGGCATCCCAGAGCAGTTTGATACCAACCAGGGATTTCATCGTATGGATCGATGAGGGAGAGCTCGTATTGACTGGCGTATTAGACATGCACAGTACATCGATATTTGGGATGAACGTCGAGATCACATTGTTCATGGTGATCCTATTTTGAGAGATCGTTCATATACTGATGACTACATGGCTTGGTTTTTTAGCATTACGGTGCGAGTCATTGGACAGTCTCAGTATGTAGTTTCTGGATACGAGGGCGAGAGTTCTACTGTGCGTCTTTTGGTAAGATTACGAAAATTACTTTATGTTATTTGTGTTATATTTTTGTTTTATATTTTACACTATACTGACTGTTTTATTTTTATTTTGTAGACTAATTCTATGTCGGATCTCGTGTTGGACGCTCGTCGTGCTTTATCTACGACTGATGAGGACGAGCGGATTCGGATACTGCAGGAGATAGAGAGAACAAGTTTTGGAATATTGATGGCGATTGGTGTTGATCCACATACCTGTGCACCTTGGTATGGAGCAGCTCCGGCACCAGATACGAGTTATACGCCGTCACCATATGTTTCACATATGCCATCACCGCATATTCCGCAGATGTCATCATTCGATGCTGCACAGATGCCACCGCCTTTTGATCCACAGATGGCAGCGCCTTCTTCTTCCTACATCCCCCAGATGACATCATCGGGTACCAATTGGCCACATGAGTATGATACTTTCTTTTCAGATCCATCCGTGTATCCAGATGAGAGAGTTGAACGGGTCTCTCAGTCTGTAGATGATCCGATAGCATCAGTTATTCCTGAGCAGCATGATCAGCAGATCTCCTCCACTGATATAGGGGAGGAGCCATCACAGCAGGAGCAGCCGGCGAGGACCTTCCTGAGAAGGTCCAAGCGACCACGGGCACCGCGACATCCTTGTGGGACTTAGTCTTTGTTATATTTGTATTTAGTATTTTTTATATTTTTATTGTACTATTTTTTTGTATGTTTGACATTTTTATTCTATTTAATAATATTAAATATTGATTTTATTTTATATTATTTAATTTCAAGTGATCGGATATTATGATTTGTGCATATGGATACACATACTCGAACATGTCTCAGAACATTAGGAGAGAAAAAGTTATGCTGAAAGGACTATAAAAATTATAACGTAAATAATAATATATCGAATGTTGCTCTTTGAATTGATTTTGATGGTTACAAAGCATTTGAGGGGATTACTAATGATTTTGGCTTGGAAAAAGATTTATTGTATTTCAGAGATAAAATCGTAATTTTATCAGATCTGATTCGGAAGTCTCAAGAGTAAGAACAAAAGATGTGTAATCTATTGGAGGCAATTTCAACATTTTTGAAAGTGTATTTTGTAAGAAAAACAGGTTTATATTTTTGAGTCGGCCCCATGAATCGACTCATGGCTAAAAGGGCTTAACGGCACGTAAAATTTTTGGCTGCCACACTCTGTGAGTCGACCCCTTCGCTTTCTTTTTGATAATTTTTATTTTTTAAATTTATTTTTTTGATATATTTTTTAAAAATTTTAATTTTAAATGAGAAAAGTAAGTTGAAATGATTTTTTTTATTTCATTTAAAATTAATTTTTTTTTAAATTTAAAATTATTCTTTATATTTTTTTACCGACCTTCTGACGTCGGTGGCCAACGAAAAAGAGGGGGAGAGAGAGAGGAAGAGGGAGAGAGAGGAGGCAGCTCACCGCCGTGCCGCCGGAGAGACGCCGGAGAAGGGAGAAGAGGGAGAAGAGGGAGAAGGGAGAAGGGAGAAGGAGAGAAGAAGGAGGGAAAGGAGAAAACGTCATTCCCTTCGGTGCTTTCTTTTTTTTTTCTTTTTTTTTATTTTTTTAAATTTTTTTCATAATTTGTTTAATTATTTTTTTTTGATTTTTTTTTGATTTATTAAATTTTTTAATAAGGATAGTAATTTGAATGATAATTTTTAATTTAAATTAAAGTTAATTTTTTTTAAATTTATAATTATAATTTTTATTTTATTACCATTTTTTCTCTTTTATTTACTTCTTTTATGATATATTTTTTTAAATTTAATTTATAATTTTTATAATTTGAAATTATAATTTTAGTTTTCTTCCATTTTTATCTTTTTGACATTCTATTACGTACTTTTTTCTTTATTTAAAATATTTTTTAAAAACTTATATTTAAATTAATTTAGTTATTTAAAATGTTATTTTTTATTTCAATTACAATTATAATTTTTATTTCTTAAAATTAAAAATTAAAAATATTATTTTTCAATTAGAATTATAGTTTCTATTTTTTTTCAATTCTATTTTTTCCTTTTTTTTCTTTTTTGGGGTATTTTTTATTTTTTTACAATATTTTTTTTCTTTTCTTGAGATAATTTTTTAAAACATATTTTGAAATGGACAACGTAATTTGAAATTATTTTTTTTATTTGAATTAAAATTAAAATTCTTATTTTTAAAAAAAATTAAATTATAAATTTCTTTTTTTCACATTTTTTCTTCATTTTTTCACTTTTTTATGCATTTATTTTTTTATCAAATTTTACTTCAAATTAAAAATTTAATATTTTTATTCAAAGTTACAATTATATTATTTTTTTTTTATTTTTTTCATTTCTTTCTATTTTTATGAAATTTTTTTAGGCTATTTTTTTATTTATTTCGAATATTTCTTAAATAAATTAATTTTAATTTGAGAAAGTAATTTGAAATGATATTTTTATTTTAATTAATTTTAAAAAATTTATTTCTTTTAAATTTCAAATTATAATTCTTATTTTTCTCTATTTTTTTAAAATTTTAATTTTTTAATGGCACTTTTTATTTTTTAAAAATTTTTTTAGACATTCTTTAAAAAAAAATAATTCGATAAAAAAAATCATCTAGAATTTTTTTTATTTGAATTATAAATTCAAATTTTTATATTTTAAATTTCAATCAAAATTAAAATTTTTATTTATTTATTAATTTAAAATTTTAAAAATTATTTTTTTCCATTTTTTTTCGATTTTTTCTTTTTTTTTTGGTGAAAAAAATAGAAAATGCTATTTTGAATGGCGTTTTTAAAAACGCCAGTCAAAATGGCGTTTGTAAAAATGCCATTCAAAATGGTGTTTTTAAAAACACCATTTTAAATGACGATTCATTTTTTTTTTTTTGAGACGATGTCATCGTGGAAAAAAGGAGTGACGTGGAGGGGGAAAAAATACCGTTCAAAATGTCATTTTTTCCTTTTGTATTATTTTGATAAAAAAATTAGATTTTAAATTATTTTTATAAATAATTTTTTTTTATATTATTTTAGAAAAGGGCTCCATGCAGCGGGCCCTGCACTTCTTTTTTGGGTTTCAGGTGCATCTGAGAGAGCAGAAATGTGGTGGTTTACTTTAGATGGAATAGAGGCTTAATTTAGTGATTGAGGGGCACGTGTCCGGTGGACGATTTCTAGGGAAAAAAGTTTATTGTTTTTAAAAAAAATGGAGGACACCTTAGAGGAGAACGAAAGCTATTTGCTGCGTTCCAAGATTCAAATTTCTTTGCTATTTTATTTTTTTTAAAAATAAAGGAGGGATAAGAGATGGATGGATGGTCAAGATGGTATAAAAATGGTGTACAAGGGGAAGGAAAATATCAGAAAAAAACTTTTAAAAAAATCAAAGAACATCCGTGATGTTTGGTATTTTATTTTTTAGATTTTACACTTTTTTTCACAAGTATTGGATGGATGACAAACAAGCAGAGCATGAAGTCAAAAAAAAATGGTACATGATGGAAAAAAAATATCGGAGAATCTGTGAGAAAAAAAAACTGAAGAACATCTGTAGGGTGGTTCTTTTGAAAATTTTTTACTTTTTTATGAGAGAAAAGAGATGAGAGAAAAAAAATATTTGCAAGAAAGCAAACGAGGATACTGAAGAATATCTAGATATATTTTTCTTATTTTTTTCTATGATTTTTTTCAAAAAAAAAAGAAATTCAAGATGAAAGATAAAAGGAAGATTGAAATCAGAAGCACAGTAAAAATTGAAAAAAATATAAAAAATATGGTGAGAATTTTTTTAAAAAGGGATGTTAAGAAAAAATTGGATAAAGGATGAATGGGCGGATAAAGACTAAAAAGCATCAAATCAAAAAAAAAATATTGCAAAGGAGTAGTAAAGAAATGGTAGAAAGAAAATTTTAGAAAAAATTGAAAAAATAAAAAATATGATGAGGTTTTTTATTTGTTTAGAAAGGAATGTTGGAAAGAAGGAAGAATCAGTGGAAGATCTGATGATTTTCTTTGAGCCGACATAAAAGAAACCATCATCATATCGAAGACTAGCTGATGTAGGGGAGAGGATGAGATGGAAGGGAGCAGAGCTAACATAGGGGGAGGGTGGGATGGAAGGGAGTGAAAAATTATATTGAGGGAAGAGGATGGGGCAGAAGGATGAGGTGTTTATGGGGGGAGGGATTTTGGACTAGGGTTTTTTCTCTTTTCTCAAATGCCCTTTAGTGGGTGGAGTGGATCGGTGCTCACCTATATATGGAGCATATGGCATCCACTAAGGATATTTGCTAGATAAATATTAATAGATAGTGATAGTACTAATATTAATAGTAATACTAATAATGATAAGAATCATGACATTAATATTTTTAATGATTCATAAATGTTAAGCATGGATTTTAAGAAATTTTTTTTTCGTATAATTTGATGTAATATTTTTTTTTCTTTTGTCGCAGTTGACGGTTGTCGAGGATAGTAATTGTGAAAGATAATTGTGCATCAACAAAGTTGTTTGTTGGTTAAAAGATATATATATATATATATATATATATATATATATATAAAATATCTTTGATAACAAATATTTGGATTATATACCATGTCATAATAAATATTTGAGCTATGTTATTCCATGTGTTTGTATCATAAATTTTTGATTATATATTCTTTGGCATCTTATTGCATCTCCATATCATTTCTAAAAATCTTTAATGACCATATTTGGATTCTTGTAATTATATACTGAAATATATATATGTATTTTTTTATAAAAAAAATCAGTTTATATGTATTCCTTATCTGTTTCTATTTCTTGCATTATATTATTATATATTCTTCTTTGGAATATTACTTTTTTTCTAATTTTTGATTTTATAGATATTTACAATTATAGAGATAGATGTAGTTATGATTTCATCTAAATTCATGTTAGAAGAAGTCATATCTAGATTAGCTCTTCTGAAATCAATTTATGAAATTGAGGATACAAAATTTACATACAAGATGAACCTGAAATCGATTAATACCTCTTTTGGCTGGTAGTGTAAAACCTGCTTTAATTGTAAATTTATGGTGAAAACTTATGGTGACTCTTTTTAGTGTAATCAATACAGTAAGAATGACCAACCTTCAGTACCATAGTAAAATCATGATCTTTTAAGTTTACTTTGCCTTCTCAATGAATTATTATTTTTTTTCATAAAGTGAATCTCATAAGGTTCTAACATCAATTGTAAGGTATAAATTGAATAGTACCATCCAAGATGATAGAGGTATCACAATTTTGGTTATATTTGAAAAATTAACTCAGCAACTAATTGGTATACCATCTATGAATTTTGCATTGGATTCCAGATCTGATAAATTCGCTCTTCTACTAGTTATAAAGAAGATTTTTGACTGCACCTATATCTTTCAGGTCATGTTTGGTGTGCAGAACCTTAATGATAATTCTTTAAATTTTAAAGTAACAAAAAATTATAATGAACATGGCTTTGGATCGGTAGATCCTTATCATAATTTTGATGCTGGATTTTTGCCGGTTCAAAATCTGGAAGGAGTTATTTCAACTTCTGACAAAGAAGTTATTTCAACTTCTAACAAGGAAGTTCAAACTGAACTTTTCAGAAAAGTTCGACTGCAAAAGCACCATCGCCCATAGCTCAATAATATTTCATATCTTTTTTTATTATTATCCTACTGCTCTCTAAATAATGAATAAAATAAATTTTTTCATATCTTATTCAGAGATCCATCTTCACCCCCAGCCATTAAGAGATATTCCATAGGATAATTTATCAACAATCATTATCTTACTATTTTCCTTTTTTCCTTTTCTTTTACAAGTTAAAGGAGATGGACAACTTCGTGATCTAATAATTACTTTTTCCTGAAGCTCAAGCAAAGACCGTCTAACCTCTAAAGAATAAGAATTTTGTCATTCGTTGTAAATATTCAGGTACTTTAAAATATTTTGCTTAAAGTATTTTACTTAAAGTCCAATTGCGATACGTGGGTTACCTACTAGTTAAAGCTAAAGATAGGAGATATGAATGAATAAGCTTGCATAAAGCAATTGAATAGGAGAGATGGACAATTGCCCACATATGATCATTACAAACTTGCCAAATCTTCCAAGCCAAACATACCGAACGTCACCAGAACTTCCTTACATCTTTGAAGAGAACTCAGTACCTAAAAAGCCATCACCATGGACCCATAATGTGTCATATCAATGCTTGGTTGCCACATTGGACATGCAATATTAAATGGATTAAAAAAGTCACAAGATTATTTTGGACCATAAACTCCTGATACAGATTGTATCATTCACTTGAAAGAATGATTCATCTTTTTTCACAATGTCAAATCATTGGATTACACAATGGCCACTTCAAGATCTCTATAAGCTAATTACAAAAAGAGTTCAAGGTGCTTTGAGTTCTATGCAAGTTGTGATCCAATAATTGATGCCATGAGAGAAGATTAATCATTCTTTTTTGCAAAAGATCAACTCAAACTTATAAATTTTATCTCTGTTACCACTGAGATTTGTCTGGCTTGAGCCGATAAGCTAGACAGTGAGCTGAAGAGTTGAGGATAGCGATTCAAAGACTCAAATAGTTGGTCGGAGAACTTGAAGTGGTTGACGGTGGCTGGATCTTCATTTCAACACTCGAATTAGTCCTCAAACATCACAAATAGAGGAAGTTCACTTGTCAGAGATTTTCGGACAAGAGATCCTTCGATGCATAAGTTAGATCATCTCAGGATAACTGTGATAACTCGGGTTCGGACACAGTGAGTTGGGCCTGACCCTTGTCCTTAAGCGGTACCACCTAATGCGATACCATGGATGATAGCGGGAAGAGAGTGTAAGGAAGCAAATGCACATCTTTATTGCACATGTCTGCGTGTGAGCCAACTGGAGAAAAAAATAGAAAAAATAAAAACAAAATAAACCCTCCTCTTCTCACTCTCTCTCCTTCTCTCTCTCTCTCACTCTCTATCTCTCACGCCTTCTCTTCCACACTCTGTCACTCTCCATCTCTTGCACTCCCTTTTCCATCTGTGTGAGTGTGTGTGTGAGTAGGTTGAAAGACAAAAAAAATAGAGAAAAAAAGAGAGAGAAAGAAAATAGGATATCTCTCACTCTTTTTCTTTCTTATGATTCTCTTTTGCATCTTCCTTCTTTCTCTCTAAACTTGTCCTCGAGGGGGATTCACTGTGCCATCTCTTGCTTCCAACTTATGATAAGAAATAAGATAAGATTAGTAATCCATTCTCCCACAGAAAACTAAAAATTTATCGAATCCTTGATAATCTTAGAAATTTTAGAAGTCATTTTAAATTATTAGCATGCTGTTGAGTAGACCCATATGCATGTATGGTTTTGGATTGTTAGGTCCTGAAGCATCTATATGATCAGATTAAACTTATCTTGATTCTTGTCATTTACGAGGTAAGTGATGAAATACTTCTCAATCTATTTTAAAAATAATTTAATAATTTATGTATTTATCTAATTAAGTGGTCAAGCATGTTGGTTTTATTTCTTGTATAAGAATTAGATATGTATTTTGAAACCTCCACAAATAAATTAGTTTGATATGTGATCTATTTTGAATAATGATTTTACAAAGTGTGACTGGGTAATTTATGAAATTACTTTCGTATATATATTCCATATGATTATGATCTGTTCTGGCTCTATCAATGGCGATGATATATTGGACCTGTCGACTTATAATCTGAGAAACTAATTTCGACATCACACCATCGATGAGTAGAATAGTGGTATTTGGGCATCGTTATTTGTTATATCTGACCTATACCATTGGATTACGTGGCCGTAGCCAAAAATCAAAACTAGTATTATTTTGTAGAAAGCCTGCTTTGAAAAGTAAAAGAAGTATTATTCTTTGATATTTGTTATTATGAAATTTTGCCCAATCAATTATATCTGTTTAGTTTTATTGCAAGTTAGTATACTTTGACCCATCTTGCAGTATTTTGTTACTTACTGGGCTAGTGTTGTTTATTATTGTTCTTTCTCTATTTTTTAGATTCTAAATTTGGGGGAGCGCGCCAGCTTTTAAGAGCATTTAGGAGATCTTAATTTACAAGTATTAAGATTGTCTTGTTATTGATTTAGAATTATTATGAGATAGTTAGATTTATTTTTTTCAGATAGCCTTGCATGTCTGTGGGGTCCATCTTATAGGTATGCAGTATCTATTACGTGCTTGGTTTGAGGTGTGACAATAATAGTGGAGGTTCTGAGTGGAAAGTAGAGAGAGAGAAATCTAAAGTCTGTGTTAGCGTGTCTATGAGGAAGAGGAAAGGAGAAAGAGCTAGAGTCTCAAGTATCCTCCCAATATACTTAATACAGATTTGACACTTGATTGGACTTGACTTCAAAGACTTATTTCAATAGTCCCTGGAGAAAGATTTATAAAGGTGAGGGTTGGAGCCCCTGCAATCCAGATTATGGGATGTGAAAGAGAGACCGTTAAAACTAACCACTTGCACATCTAGAAAATACAATCTGATAAGATATGAATCTTATAGTTATAGAGGCCATTCCATTGTTGTAGACCAACTATAATCGAGTAGTGGGAAGTTTAGGCATCTCCATATGCCTTTCGAAGTGATCACATGGTAGGAACTGATTGGTCGAGGTAAGAACTTTGTAGCAATCTTTGATTGGTCAATTGTACCACATCAGTGATGGTCAATTTCAAGGCATATCATTTGCGCCCCCCTCTAATGTTAAGGTATTTCGGCAGCTTGGATGAAGGAAGAAGAAAAGTTGACACAAACGACCAGCTGTGGCATCGTGTATGGAGCTATAGAGTTGAGCCATGAAGCCATAAAGCCAAATGCTAAGGCTATGCTATGGAGCTGTACTGTGAGTCATACCACTTTAGCTATCTTTTTACAAATATGCATAGACATTGAGCTAACACCTTTCCAGTTAGAACTGATTGATGGAAAAGCTTGTTCTCCATGTGTTTTGTTTTATTGTGTAGTATTGTTGAATGATTTTTTTGCTTGGAGAGTTGAGATTTGACTACTATTGAAGTAGACTTTAGGGCTTTGCCTCCCTAGCATTGGTCTAAGTCCGACCCATTTATATAAGTCAGAAGATCTTCATGATTTTGGTGTAGTGCTAGAAGTGCTCAATTCATTCTGTTTGTATAGGTCAATTGGCTTGTCGAGGCTTACCAGGCATGGTGGCTTGTGCTTAGGCTATCCCACTTGTGTAGGTCGGAAGCTCTTTGAGAATTCGATATGAGAACTGCAAGAGTTGAGATCATTTTGTCTATATAGGTCGAAAGGTCTCATAGGCTTTCAGGCATAGGGGTCTAAGGTGCTTAGGTCGACCTACCTGTGTTGGCTAGTTAGCACGTCGAGCCTTCAGCGTGGCTCGAAAGTGCTCAGATCATTTTATCTGTATAGATTGGTTAGCTTGTCGAGGCTTTGTAGGTGCGGTGATCTATGCTCAGACTTTCTCACCTGTGTAGGTTGGAAGATCTTTGCAACTTTGGCATGGAGGTCGGAAGAGCTTCGGCTATCCCGTCTGCATAGGTAGGTTGGTCACCAAGGCCTTTTGGCGTAAGAGCTAGAGGTGTTTGGATTGTAGAGCTATTAGATGGCTTGTCTTATTGTGCTAGAGAGAGTGTTTGTCGATGGTCATTGTGAGACTCATTCGACTTGTGGTGGGTTTTGTGTGTCAAGTTCTTGATATGAAATACTTGAATTTTTTTTTTGAAGAAGAAAAGAGCTTCATTAAGAGGTCAGGTTTGCATGAATTTAATGGTACATCTTATTGATAATAGTATTGAAGGTTGACTGAATTCTATGCTTATTTTTCTTCTTGCTAGCTAGCCTTAGGAGCTCAGTCTGGAGTGATCAGCATGGGAGCTTGGTTTAGAGAGCTTAGCCTAAGAGCTCATCTAGGAGTGCTCGGCATGGGAGTTCGGTCTGGAATGCTTGGCATTGGAGGTTGGTGTCTAGGGCCTCGCATTTTGATCTCCAATGATGTGCAACTTAGGGCTTGACTTGGGGCTCGAAGTGGCTTTGATTGGCCTCCAAAAACTCCTATCTCGATTTTTAGGGATTTACGACCTAGGAGCTCGGCTTGGGAGCTCAGAGTTGCTCTAGTTGGCCTTTGAGGACTTGCATCCTGATCTCCAAAGAAGTGTGACTTAGGAGCTTGGCCCAAGAGCTTGATATTTAGGGACCTACTTCTTGATCTTTAGAGATGCGTGACCCAGGAGCTTGGAATGGCTCTAGTTTACCTTCGGGGACTCCCATCCCGATCTCCAAAGATGTGCGACTTGGGAGTCTTGACTTAGGAGCTCGACATCTAGAGATACGCATCTCGATCACCAAGAATGTGTGGCCTAGAAGCTTGGCATCCAGAGGTTTGCATCCTAATCTCTAGTACTGTGTAACCTAGGAGCTTGGCCTGGAGGCTTGGAATGGCTTTTGTCGACCTCCAAAGATGCATCTTGATCTCCAAGGATGTGCAATCTAGGATCTCGACTTGAGAGCTTGGCATGAGAGCTCAGCCTCCAAGGTCTTGCATCTTGATTGCGAAGGATGCGACATGGGAGCTCGACCTAATAGTTTGATATGGGAGCTTGGCCTCTAAGAACTCATGTCCTAGGACTTGCATTATGGTCCCCAAGCATACAGGTCCCATATACACGGCACTTGTATCCTGGGTGGCATGAAAGGGCATCCATCAAGGACATGCATCCCAGTTGCCAAGGATGTGCGTCATGTGTAGAGAGGATATGGTGTACGAGGATGGCCATGGAAGAAGATTTGAGTTTGGAGGTAGCCATGAGAGCTCGAGAACCTCTTTGTGGGACTCACAAATATGTCGAGGTGGGCGGTGGATGGCCCTGCTTAAGCTTTCTGTGATCTTATGGTTATTGTAGTGAAAATTTCTAATAATGTGGCCAGGGCTCTTCCTTTAGTATCAATCTATTGCCACTTAGATCGATTTGGTTTAAACTGATGAGCTAGCTAGAGAGCTGAGGATGGTGATCCAAGAATCTAGATAGCTTGCTAGAAATCTCAAAGTGGTTGACGGTGGATCTTTGGTCCAACGCTCGGATTGATCTTAAAATTCCACAAGCAATGAAAGTACACTTGTCAGAGATTTCCTGATAGAAGACCCTTATATGCGTAAATCGGATCACTTCAGGATAACAGTGATGTTTCTGAGGGGAAGGCAAAGAAAGAGAGAGAGAGATAGAGAGATCTAGAGTCCATGTTAGTATGTTTGTCAAGAAGAAAGGAAGAGAGAGCTAAAGCCCCAACTATCCTCCTTCTATACTCAATGCAGACTTGACATGTGATTGGACTTGACTTCAAAGTCTTATTTGGAGATCCCCGTGGAAAGATTTATATAGACAAGGACCAGAGCCCATTGTGGTTAGGATCTCGGGACATGCGAGGGAGGCTATTGAAGCAAACAACTCGCATGTCTTAAAGATATGATCTGATAAGATGCAGATTTCACAGTTATAGAAGCTATTTCACTATTGTGAGCTAACTGTAACTGAGTGGTGGGAGGTTTGAACATCTCTGTACACTTTTTGAAAGTTGTCATATTATAGAAATTGGTTAGAGATAAGGATTTCGGAGCATGGATCCTTTGGTGTGCACACGATGCATTGCATGGTGCGGTGTATTGCAAGCACAGTCTATCGCACGTTGGATAGTGCACGTGGCTGCACGCAGTACGCATTGCACAGTCCACTGTATGTGCAGATGTGTGCGTTGTGCACCATATAGTGTAGCGCACAGCAAAGGATCCATGCGTAGGACTTCGTGGCAAGATCCAATTAATTGGTTGTGCCACGCCAACTGTGGTCGATTCTTAGACATCAAAATCTAACATATTGTGAGATTAAGTAGTTGGTTTAGAAATTTCAGAAATGTATTTCAAATCTCAATGGGACGGGATTACATCTTTTGCATGTGGAAGAATTATATTCACCTTCCTTTGTATGGAATCTGCCATTGGATTGTCCCATGATCACTTCAAGATCTGCAGCTGGATTGATGATAGAGTTTAGAGTATTTTAAGATCCATGCAGGTAGAAACAACCGCTATCCTTCGAGTCTAAAGAACTTTTTATGCACGAATACAAGAACTAAATTACCAAACAAATCGTAAGATCTTACGCTAGATGCAGGCTAGTTGCCAGTCGGAATCTTTCGAAGGCTCGCGATTAATTGAGTGAACATAAAGATGCTTTTGACGAGGCGACAAGGACTTTGCAAGCGCCGAAATTTCAAGGACTATATCATCGTCATCATCGTCCTTATTCAGGTCACTTCCCATTGGGCGTTACATCTAGCAAATTGGGGATAACATCAGGACAAGCTTCTCCCCTACAAAACCCACAAGCTACCTTGTTCAACCCCAACCCCATCCTCTCCTCTTTTCTCCCTTCCCTTAAAAACGATGGTCGCCGGCGAGAACCACGACTCCGGCATCGCTGCAAAACTAATCAATCAAGGCATCATCAAAGTCACCGATGATCACCGGCAACCTTCTATCCTTCCCCTTTCGAACTTCGATCGCCTCATGGGTGGCTTCCCGGTCACCATCTTCTACGCATACCGCAAGCCATCCACCGGAGACTTCGATTCCATCGTAGCAGCCATCAAAACCTCCCTCTCAGAAACTCTCACTCACTTCTACCCATTCGCCGGACGAATCGTGCGCAATTCTGCGACAGGTGAGGCCGAGATCCTATGCAACAATGCGGGCATCAACTTCATGGAAGCCAGAGCTAGTGTTCCATTAGCTACCCTTGACTTCCATGACCAAAACCAATCTATAAGAAAGGTTTTGCTTCCAGTTCTACCCGAGCATCCTCTTAGCGTGCAGGTCACCGGCTACACATGCGGTGGCTTCTCCGTCGCTTGGTGCTTCGACCACCGTCTGGCAGACGCCACCGCCTTCATCAAATTCTTGAACTCATGGTCTCAAATTGCTCGAGCTGAGCAAGTTTCATCAGTAGCCATAAACCACGACCGGTCCATCTTCCGTCCGAGATCACCGCCGCTGTACGGCCCATCAGTCGGCCGGACTTACACCGTGTGCACTATGGACGATATCCTCAGCATGCCACCTAATGGAATCTCCCAGAAGCGTTCGTACTACGTGGAAGGCCCATGCCTCGAACGCCTACGGGAAGCTTCGAGCAGAGGAGTCTCCAAGAGAACCAGAACGGAGGCTCTGTCGGCGTACCTGTGGAAGGTCATGGCAAGAGCATGCGGTGGTGGCGACTCCAATAACCGTTGCAAAATGGGGTGGTTGATCGACGGACGGCGAAGGATGGCCGCGAGGAATCATGATGATTCCATGTCGAATTATGTCGGCAACGTCGTGTCGATCGCCGTCGGAGAAGAAAGTGCACAAGAATTGAAGCATCGGCCGTTATCACATGTGGCAGGGATCGTTTCGGGTGCAATCACAGAGGCTGCTAACGATGGTCATTTCTTGGATTTGATCGACTGGATCGAGTGCCACCGGCCGGGGATGATGCTGCCGGAGCTTTTGCTGGGACTTAGGGTGCCGGCGCTCGTGGTGTCATCTTGCCACAATATGCCGGTGATGGCCGTGGACTTTGGGTTCGGCCGGCCGTCTCTTGGCATGTTTTATTCCACAGTGGATCAGATTGGAGCTGGCTATGTGAACTTGGTTTCAAGTGGAAGGGAGGATGAAGGTTGGCTCGTGTCGACGTTTATATGGCCGGAGTTGGCTGACGCTTTGGAGTCGGATCCTGACCATGTCTTCCAGCCCATCACCGCCGATCATCTTGGCCGGTGAGAGTCTTAATCTTTTGTCTGAAGGCAATACCAAATCCCCTTGTGATACGTTCTTGATTGTATTGACTATTGAGTTACTTAAGAAACGGATTACTTGATACCGTATTAGCGAGCTTGTGGCGATACTCTATGCTAGCTCATGTGCATTAATTGTTTACCATCTTAAGTAACCCAAGGACCATTAATATTGTCAACTCTGCAGGCTTTGTTAAATCAATCTTGTAAATGTACACTTTGGATTATTCAAGCGTCGATAAGTTAATCGCAAATGTACACGTTGCAGTTTCGATTATTTAATGAATGATAAATTAATCGCATTTTGACGAGCTTGGTTTATGGTGCTTCGAAGTTGAGCATCATGCATGTGCAGGTATGTGCGTGGTTGTATGAATGGACATGGTAGAGATGGACTTGATAGTCATGAAAAATATAAATTTTTTATTTTTAAAATATTAAAAATAAAAATTTTTTATTTTTAATTTTATAATGTTAAAAATAATTTTAAGAATAGATAAAGATAGTAATATTGTAAGGATCTGAATGAATATGTGTTTAATTCTATATCGATTATGTAATGCATAAATTTTAGATATTTATATAGGACTAAAAATATCTAAATAATAATTCGAGGTTGGCTTTTTTTAGATAGAATTCTAATTGTGGCAGATATTATCAGATCATATAACCAGGGCCTCTCATCATTTTTAGACTGTGGTGTGTCTTCTAGGTGCAACCAGCACTAACAAGAGAAAGTCTCACATTATTCTGACTTGGAAAGATAGTTTGGCAGGGATGTTTTGAAGTGCGGTACATGCATGAGTTGAAATGGCAGCCAAGAGATGGATGTTAGGTGGGTCATTGACTTGGATTAGTGAACCTGCTTCCAAGCATTGGTCTAATGGCGAACTCATAGCTTTCAAAAGTGACATGGAGCGCGTCCACCTACACACCAGGTCATGGTCAAAAGGGAAAAGGCTACGTGATGCGTGTGGAAAAATTTGTTAATTATGGAAATTATCGACACCTTGATTGATTGTGGACAAAAAGTCTACAGTGGGCACGGAAAGAGGAGTCACCAAAGCCTATCAATTCATGTTTTTATCTCATTTTTCTTCGTTATTATTAGTCATTTCAACTTTTTGATTGTCATGATTGTGCTTACGCTAAAAATAATTTAATAAATTTTTATTTATCACACTAAAAGCCTATCAATTGTTATTTTTTTCAGGTCTCAGCGAAACTTTTGGACCCAAGCTCAACTCAGTTTGCAAATTCGCCCAACATACGCGGCGCAGGTCCATCCCAATTAATGCACGCTTGGCAAGCGTGGCTTCAGCATCAAGTGCAAGATAGGATGGCTGGTTGATGGGCGAGCTATAAGATGGGTTATCGTTGAGCAGTTATATTGAGAATTTGAAAGATATTTGATTTACCATCGAAATTAAAATTAAAATTTTAATTAAAATAGATAGAATGAGAATAAAAATGGTCATATATCCTGAAATATTTAGCTCCTAATTAAAATCTGAATTAGAATAGAGATTTGAATCTTTTAGGAGAGAATCGGAGTTGGATTTTAATGGGATTGAGATGTTCTCACTCTGTCCTGAAATTGAAAATGGAATGAGACTCTTTTCAATTAAATGGCTAGCATGGGAGTCATCTATTCTCCTTCTTATTTCAAGTCCCAACTTCCTCCAACCAAATCCCCCCCTTAGAGTCATTGGTGGTCGGCAAGGTGAGCGGATTCAGCTCCATGTCAAGATATGTTCAAAGTTAACTAATTGGAACAATCGCCGTGGGTCAATGATAAAGTTAGACCAAGATTCTGATAGGCTTAAGTAGGCTCATTTTGGTTTTGCTTTCATCATGCATGGGGTGAGATGTTGATGAACCATGAATTCGACCTATCATGACTCAATATGCTACTTCACACATTTGGAGATGTTTGGTGCAGGCTACGTGAACATGGCTTTCAATCGAAGAGATGGCAATTGTGGTTTCTGGTTTCAAGCCCAAGTCCGATCTTTAGTGGGTCTTGATCAAACCCACTAGAAAGGAACAATCCGAACATATATTGCACAGATCCACTACGATGTAAGTTTCAGGAAAATGTTTTCATGGGTACACTCCAAATCATGATATAAAGAAATCATCTTTCATTTATTAAATTTGGTCAAGTTTTGAATTGGTACAATATATAGTTGCCACCGTACAAGACATCTCAATTTTTTTTATGTGATAACCCTTAATTAAATTTATTCCCTTCTATTTTGTTATATCAAATTATACTTTTAGCTTCCGAGAGAATTCGTGGATTGCCAAAAAGATACCAAAATGACTTCATTACCAAAATACATGTATGAATTTCCATTGATCAGTTCCTCTTTGATAATCTAACATGCAGCAAACCCACACATCAGTTTGGTATGGCATGCCAGTTGTATTGTGCTGATTGTGTCACTGAGAAAGAGCCACGTTCTCTTTCAGAGTCTGGTTAGGCCTGAGGCTGGGTCAGTTATGGGCATCCAAGAGTTTCTTTTGGAGCTTATGTCTTTAAGAAGCTTTTTTTTTTTTTTGGGTAGAAAATCAAAATATATTAATAAGAAAGTAAAATTTTTTGTGCACCACGGATGATGTAGAAAATCTAATGTGGAGCACACCGTCTTATCCGATTGATCCACGTAGTCACCATTTTTCAATGCATATTTAATACCTGCAGGTCGGCTTTTTCGTTTAAAAATTTTATATGACGAAAATACTTATGTTATTTGAAAAAATTATGACATTCTACGCCCATATTATGACATCTTGCATCCAAAAAGTCATAATTTTTGTTCATAAAATGTCATAATATAATGCACAATGTCATAATATGCACATGATGTCATAATTTTTTCAAAGAATAGAGGTATTTTCTTCATTCAAAATTTTTAAACAAAAGAACCGACCTGTAGATATTAAATGCACGTTGGAAAGTAGTTGGACAAAAATATTTCTTTCATATTATAATATCTTAGGCCATATTATGACTAATTTTTTTCAAAGGACAGATATTTTCGTTATATAAAATTTTTAAATAAAAAAATCGACATGCAGGCATTAAATGCGCATTGAAAAACTATGACTATGTAGACCAATTGAATAAGGCAACGTGCTCCATGCCAGATTTTCTACATGCCCGCGGTGTACAAAGAATTTCTCTAATAAGAAGTCAGATCAGCACCGAAGGAGAAGAAACCAAAACAGTGGGCCATAGACAACTGCTTGGCCCAAACAACAACAAAAGAACCCCATGGTAAGACATGAAATAGATGAAAATGTACAAAAGCAAAGTTCCCTGTTACAACATAACATGGGTAAACTGATTCAAACCCAAAAATAGGAAGAGAGCAAACATAAAGTGGTAGAACAAGCCAACTAAGTACATGAATTTGCCTTTGCATAACCAACTTGTGCTCCAGAAAGTAAAGAACTGAAGGGCGGAAAAAAAAAAATTAAAGGACAATAGATTACACAGATCAGCATTGCAGCACTTAATTTGTAAACCAGTAGAAGAAACTTGTAAGGCTTTATAGATTAATGCAGCATTTGCTATATTGAAGGAGAACACCCTCATAAAATAGTAATTTCAGAAATCTATAACCGAAAAGAAGTCCCAAATTCTAGTAGTTAAGCAGCCAAGAAGGACAAGTGAAAAGAACTGTAAGTAATGCAGAGAGATGGCTGATTTCCAGGCCAGGCCGTAGAACCTGAAAGTATATAAATAGGCTGCACTCAAAAATACTGTATAGAATAGCGGCAAGTGGGGCAAAAGAAGGCAAACATTGGAAAAATCATGCCCCAACCGCATACCGCACAGAGAGGAAGGACAGCATGGTAACGTAACATATTTGAGAAGCATATTTAAAGAGAGGAAGTCCTAAAAAATTAGAATAGAAAGATAATTAAAATAAAATTTTTCTTTATTCCCTTGAAGCTCAGAATTACAAGATTCCGACTCAACGACTCAATTACATATGCGCGGACATGAAGTACAAGGACACCAGGGGATAGGACCCCCATACCTAATTTTAAGCGGACATCGCTGCCAGGCCAGGCCAAAATTAGGGCCAGGACGAGTCCCGCTAGACTCCTGCAAATTTCTTGATGGAAAGCACGAGGAAGAATCCTAAACGAGGTATTGTTAACTTGGATGCGTCAGTCCAACAAACTGATATTATTGAAAATTGGACCCATTCCTCTGAAGTGGGTCACCTTCCAACAATGTAACCAGTCAGGTGACCAGTCCCAGTATGGTACATATTCCAAAACAAAGAAAATGTTTACAGGGCAGTCGCTAACGAGGATGTGGAATAATAAGTATATGGATAAAATGTACCAATATATCGAAAGAATAGATCGTGGATAATTGAGTATATCTCGATCCATATAGCATATAAATATAGCAAAAATAAAATCATTTTTTAGAAAAAATATAACTAGAACAAATATAAAACGTAAAACAAAAAAGATAATCAAACAATAAAAATAAGAGAAAAGAAAACACACTAGATTTACGTGATTCGGTCTGATTGTTGGCCTACATCCACGAAAAAGATCTCCTTAACGTTCTTCTATTAATAATCCATGGCACAATGAAGTAGAAAATTGGAGAAGAAGAGGAAGAAGAAGAAGAAAAATAAAGGCTCACACAGACTCTCTTTTACAAAGAAAAATATACTTATTTTTTTCTCAAAAAGGAATCTCACGTCTCTTATTTTTTTCTCTCTTAAACCCTCTCTTTGGTTGTTGTTTTTACTGCTTTCAGACTGCTAAACCTTCTCCCAAGTCCTCCCTTTAAATAGAGCTCGTCACCAGGTGAATCTAGGTCCAAACCTCATCAAAAAACAGACTCCTATTCATTGTAAAATCGAAGAAATAAGATTAGCCATCGGATCTGCATTGCACGACCCAAATTAGCACTCAAAATAATCCGGATCAAGCCAAAAACCATTCGGATAAATCCTCAGCCGTTCGATCAAAATCGGAAGCAAGATTTGCCGTTCGATCGCACCTCCGATCCATTGAAAATCGCATAGACCGTGAGAAACGCAGGTGAAATGGGCGCCGATCTATTGTGGACCACAAAAAACATCATGAAAACGGGCGCTCGTCCACGCACCTCACCATGGACCGTGAAACGTGGTAGACTGCGTGTGCTGCGCGCTGGGTCGCGCTCGTGTTGGGCCGTGCTCGCGTGTGATTTTGGGCCGGGCCTGGCCTACCTGTGGGTCTGGGTTGGGTCTTCTCACATGGACTTCAATCTTAACAATTTTTTCACTTGAAGACATGTGCCGAACTCACGAGAACGTCGTTCCTGGAGACCTTGCCAACCTCCCACTCCTCACATAGCTCCAAGATCGAGAGAAGCTTTGCTCCAATTGAACTTCTCTTATGCCACCGGCTTTATCAACACATCTGCTGGATTTGCATCTGTATGAATTTTCAGCAATGAGACTAAACCATCATCAACCACATCTCTCACAAAGTACTAGCGAATGTCAATATGCTTTGTCGGAGAGTGAAATGCTGGATTTTTCGTCAAGTACAACATGCTTTGATTATCACAATTCACCCTTATCATATCTTGCTTCACTTTGAAGTCTCCAAAATTTTTTTTGAGCCAGATAGCTTCTTTGCATGCGTGTGCCACTGCAATATACTCTGCCTCTGTCATGGATAATGCCATCACTGACTGAAGCTTAGACTCCCAGCTAATAGCACCGCTGCCCATGGAGAACACATAGCTTGTGGTAGATCTCCTCTTATCTTGATCACCTATAAAATCAGAATCAACATACTCAATGCACTCCAAACTTGCTGAACCATAACAGAGTGAATGATCAGTAGTACCCCTCAGATACCAGAGGATCCACTTTACTGCTGTCCAATAGTCGCTATCTGGATTTGCCATATATCGCTCACAACTCCCACTGCTTGTGCAATGTTTGGTTTTGTGCATACCATGATAGACATAAAGCTTCCTACTGCTGATGAATATGGTACCCGGGCTATGTCAGCCTTTTCTACTTCTGTACTGGGTGATTGCTCTGCTGACAGTTTCAATTGAATAGGAAACAGGGTAGAGTCTGGCTTTGCATTCTGCATATTGAAGCACCGCAGAACTTTCTCTACATATCCTTTCTGTGAAAGTCAGATCTTCCTATCCTTTCTCTCCTGTAGCACCTTCATCCCAAGTATTTGGTTCACGGCTCCTAAGTCTTTCATCTCGAACTTCTCAACCAACTGAGCTTTCAGATCTGATATTCGACTCCTGCTATTCCTTGCGACCACCATATCATTGACATATAACAGCAAGATACAAAAGCTCCCATCATCATAACCACAGAAATATGTACAATGATCTACCTCCAGTCGATCAAATCTCAAACTCATAATGAAGGAATCAAATCGCTTGTACCAAGACTTCGACGCCTGTTTGAGATCGTACAATGATTTGTTCAGTTGATAAACTAACTTCTCCTTGCCTTTTTCAACAAAACCTTTAGATTGTACCATATAAATCTCCTCCTCCAAGTCACCATGCAAGAAAGCCGTCTTTACATTTATCTGCTCGAGCTCCAAATCCATGACTGCCGTGATCATTGAGACAACCCGAATAGTAGTAAGATGAACCACTGATGAGAAGATTTCATCAAAATCAATTCCTGCCTTCTGAGCATAATCCTTCACTACCAAACATGCTTTGAATCTCTCCACATTTCCATCTATATCCTTCTTCACTTTATAGACCCACAGGCATCCGATCGGACTCCTCTCCTCTGGTAGAACTACAAGCTCCCATATCTTGTTCTTCCAAAGTGACTCCATCTCCTCTTCCATAGCACAATGCCACTTTTCAACATTGGTGGACTTACATGCCTCCTGGTATGAAGTTGGCTCGTCCTCCTCCGTCAAAGCAACATAAGCACAAATATGGTTAGCAGAAGGAATGAAAGAAGTGACATAGTCATCATACTTAGCAGGAGATCTAATGACCCTCCTAGGTCGCTTAGACTTTGTTGGTGGCTCTTCCAGTGAGATAGCATCATCAGAGGATTGCGAAGGCTCCGCACCTAGTCCATCATCAACTACCTCGTCGCTCTCCTGTGCTTGCTCTGCTTGCACCTCATCACCTGCATCAAAGAACTCAACAGAAGTAATGGCTTCATCATCTTACTTTTTTTTGGTGCCTTGAAAAGATTCTTCATTGAAAACAATATCTCAGCTAATAACGATCTTGTGGGTAGTAGGGTCTCACAATCGATACTCTTTTACTCCTTTAGCATAGCCAAGAAATATGTACCTCCGAGAGTTCTTGTCCAATGTTATCCTCTTTTCTTTTGAAATCCACATATATGCATCACATCCAAAGACATGGAGATGAAAATAATTTACTGGCTTGTCACTCCAAAGTTCTTCTAGAATTTCCAATCCAAAAAATTTTGTCGGGGCTCGATTGATCAAGTAACAAGCCGTACATGCAGCCTTTGCCCAATATCTCTTGTCAAGTTTTGCAGTGCTCATTATACTACAGATCCTTTCCATGAGTGTTCTATTAAACCTCTCTGCCACACTATTTTGTTGTGGTGTCCCGAGAATCGTAAGTTGTCGTCGAATTTCAAACTCACTACAAAACTCATCAAACTCCTTGGAGCAATATTCTCCTCCATTATCAGAACATAGGCATTTAATTTTCAAACTTTTTTTATTTTCTACCAGAACCTTGAATTTCTTAAAGATTTAAAAAACATCAGATTTTGCTTCAGAATATATATCCAAACTTTTCGAGAAAAGTCATCAATGAAGGAGACGAAGTAGCAACATCCACCCAATGATCTATAGACGACTTTCAAGTATCTGAGTGGATTAGCTCAAAAAATTTCTTACTCCGCTAATGTGATAAAGAGAAAGAGATCCTTTTTTGTTTATCATAGATGCAATCTTCACAAAATTCCAGTGGTGCTGACTTGAACCCCGAAAGAAGCTCCTTATTTAATAATAATTGTAGCCCACGCTAGCTCACATGTTCTAAATGTCGATACCAAACCATTAGAGATACTATCTTTGAACTTGCTACTGTCGCCTCTTCCACCTGAGTCTCGCCCATCAATTTATAGACCACCTATTTGTACTCCCTTCATTACTACCAAATATCCTTTGGACACCTTCAATTGATCTTTCTCTCTGATAAACTTTAAGCCTTGCTTACAAAACTTTTCAAGTGATAGTAGACTCTTGTGCAGTGCAGGAACATGCCGTACATTGAAAACCGTCTGAACTATACCATCAAATATCTTGATTCGAACATCTCTCACTTCAATCATAGGATAAGTTGTATTATTACCCAAATAGATAACTTCTCCATCCAATGATTTATATAAATGAAATTATTCCCTAAAAGGAGTCATGTGGAGAGATGCCCTCGAATCCAAAATCCAATAATGTGCAAGCTCAGATATTTTCAATACCATCAATGCATCTCTATCATCTGAAGTAGCTGAACCAGTTTTACTTTCTGCTATATTATCTTGAAAGTTTTTCGATTTAGATTTTGTATCAACTCCTTTAGCCCAACAATCTTTCTTTACGTACCCTATTTTTTCATAATTTCAGTATTTTACCTTCTTTTTGCCCTTGGATTTAGATCTTGTCTTTCCTTGATCCCTTTCGAAAGGCCTATCCTATGCTACCATGGCCTCCACTGAAGAGCTTTTTTGGATAGATTTCTGCCTCATCTCTTCTGTAAGCAATGATGCAACAACAGACTCCATCTTAAGGATTTCAACGTAACTCAAGTTCATGATAAGATTATCCTAAGACTCCGACATAGAATAAAGTAGAATACTGGCCTTTTCTTCATCATCAATTCTTACAGGTAGGGCCGTAAGCTTGCTCACAATGGAATTGAATACACCCAAGTACTCTTGAACTGATACCCCATTCTTCATCTTCAGATTATATAATTACCATCTTAAATAGATTTTATTTATCAAAGACTTACCTTCAGGGAGATTCTTCAATTTTTTCCAAACTCCTTTTACAGTAGTCTCGATCTCAATATTGAACAATACCGAATCATCCAATGCCAAATAGAGGTTCGCCATTGCCAGCTTGTCTTTTTCTTCATATTGCGCATCCGTCATCTCTTAAGGTTTGCATTCTTTTTCTTGCAAAGCAATTTCACAACCATCCTGGATCAATACCATCTGCATCTTCATTTTTCAAAGTGTAAAGTTTGATCCATCAAATCTCGATATCTCATATTTTATTGTCGTCACCTTGTCCGCCATTGTTTCAGATCAAACCAACTACAAAAGAATCTTCTGACTATGATACTAAATTGAAAGAACAGACCGTGGATAATCGAGCACATCCCGATCCACATAGCACACAAATACAGTGAAAACAAGATCATTTTGTAGAGGAAAGATAACTAGAACAAACATAGAACGCAAAATAGAAGAGATAATCAAGCAATAAAATAAGAAAAAAAAAAGCACATCAGATTTACGTGGTTCGGCCTGATTGTTGGCCTACATCCACAGACACGACCTCCTCAACATTCTTCTATTAATAATCCACGGCACAACGAAGTACAAAATTAGAGAAGAAGAGAAAGAAGAAGAAAAATAAAAGCTCACACAGACTCTCTTTTACAAAGAAAAACACTCTTATTTTTCTCTCAAAAAGAATCCTCATGTCTCTTATTTTTCTCCTCTCTTAAACCCTCTCTTTGGTTGCTGTTTTCATTGCTCTCAAGCTGCTAAACCTTCTCCCAAGTCCTCTTTTTAAATAGATCATCACCAGATGAATCCAGGTCCAAACCTCATAAAAACGGACTCCTATTTGCTGTAGAATTGAAGAAATAAGCTCAGCTATTGAATCTGCATTGCATGGCCTAGATCAGCGCTCAAAATAATTCGGATCAAGCCCAAAATCATTCGGATAAATCCTCAGTCATTCGATAAAAATTGGGAGCAAGATCTGCTATTCGATCGCACCTCCGATCCACCGAATATCGTATAGACTGCGAGAAACGCAGGTGAAATGGGTGTTGGTCCATCATGGATTGCGAAAAATGTCCTGAAAATGGGCACTCGATCCACGCACCTCACCATGGATCGCGAAATGCGGTAGACCGCGTGTGCCGCGTGTTGGGTCGTGCTCGCACTGGACTGCGCTCGCGCATGATTCTAGGCCGGGCCTGGCCTGCCTGCGGGTCTGGGTTGGGTCTTCTCACATGGGCTTCAATCTTAACATGTACGACCACCATCTAATGGAAATTAGGTGATTGGTGTTTGATCTCACTTGTCTTGGGATTGTCTGTATTGCAAGAGAATTTTTAAAGAGATGTTGCAGGTAGAGGTGAGCAAAAATCGAACTTGAACCAATCAAATCGATGAAACTGAACCAAACCTATGGTTTGGTTTGGTTTAAAATTTTATTCGATTTGGTTTGGTTGGTTTTTGATATATAAAAAATAAGTTTGGATGGATTTAGGTTTGTCAGTAAATAAAACTATTCTCAAACCAAACCAGACCGACTTTAATAAAATAAGGTCATTTTGATTAGAATATTATTTATGTTGGAGTATTAATGTATTAAAAAATAATTTTAGATTTATGGTATTGTTTCTCAATTTGATTTTGTATTGATTAGCCTTAGATCCTAAGTGACTTAATTACTAGATTGTTTATTTTTTTATAATATATTGGAGATCTTTATCTTAATCCTTAATAATGATGTTTATTTAAGAATTTTATTTTATTGAGTGATAATATTTTATATCAATTTAAATCATTTTACTTGATAAATTTTTTTGATGGTACTCTTATGTGAAAAAAAAATAAGTCTTCATGAATCACAAAATAATAATAATAATAATGATGATAATAATAATAATAATATAAATTGGTAAACCAAACCAAACCAAACCACATCATTTAAATTATGTTGGTCTGGTTTTATTTCAATCTTCTATTGGTTCGGTTTGGTTTCTAGAAATGCCAAACCATTTAAGATTGATTCGACTTAGGTTTGAGCATGAAATCGGTCCAAACTGGATCATGCTCACCCCTAGTTGCAGGTGGACATGCTAAAAAAGACTCTGTTGACTTCTCCCCTCCCTTCCCCGAACTTGTTTCAATTTTATTTTATAATTTAATCTTCTTAAAAATAAACAAGAAAGCATGTTAATGACATCATCTTCATATTATTGTTATAATTAGAATAATAGGTAATTAGAAAAATGCAGATGCACCCATGATAGTTAGCCGACCGAGTCCGCTAATAGGTAACTAGTCAATCGATTGAGTCCAATCCTTCACTGGGGCATATCCAAGATGACGTGGCAAGGTCCCACCAACTACAAACCATCAGATCAGCTGGCTGTGTAGTTGAAGCTTGTGCTTGACACCCATATTGGCAATTAATAGGTAATCCATAGTCTCCAAATGGACAATTAAAGAAAGCACTCCGACTTTTTCCATTCCAAATCTCACCATTATTCAGTTTGTTCCTAAGTGCAAGCCATATGAAAATTTTGAAATTTTTCAGAGCTATAGCTTTCAAAAGCGTTGGGCGTATAAGAGAAATCATGCCTTCCTTATTGATGAATCTATACAACGATGTATTGAGTACACCATGCCATTAGACCATCTATCTCAGATCTTGGAATCTGAGCACTCTGGGAGGATTCGTTGCAGGCACGGACATATGCCGACGAGCTACTGGTTTGAGATGAGCATCTCCTCACACACTTTCAGAGTCATTAGTCGAGAGCAGCTTGATGAGACCTTAACGTAGATAGCTCAGGCTCAGGAGTGCGCATCTCAGGCTCAGGAGCACGTATCCCTGAGGAGCATGCATCTCAGCTATAGAGCATCATATCCACTATGGTGAGTCAGCTCTCCGCTTATTTTGGAGTTGATTTATCGAGCATTCAGGATATGTTGGCTAGCATTTTAGCTCCAGCCCCTCCAGATCCTACTCTAGCCCCTCCTCATCCTACTTTAGCCCCTCCAAGTGATGACGAGATATTTGGAGAGAAAGATTTTGTTTTAAAATTTTTTTGATATATTTTATTTTTATTTAAAAATATTATAATTCAATTTGATCAATAATATAATTTGAGTATTTGAGATATATTTCTATATTATTATTGAGTTTTATGTAAAATTTTTGATTCTTATAAGTTATAGTTTGAGTAATTATATATTGAATTATGTCTATCAGGTTAAAAATGATAAATTTAAGCAGTTAGAAAGTTATTACTACAAGAAAAAAGGCTACGATAGTGATTGTGAATTACTGTCGTAAACTAAAAAACTGTTGCCATAGCATACAGTAGCGGTTGCGAAACCGCTGCTGTATCCATACTAACCACTATTGTTGGTCTGTGCCGATCACTGTCATAGATCTATGGTAGTGGTTGGACAACCGCTACTGTAATCTATGGCAGTGGTTCCATAACCGTTGCTATATAATTTAATGCGACGGTTATACAATCGCTGTTATGTACTCTATAGCAGCGGTTAAATAATCGCTGCTATAGAAATGGTATAGTAGCGGTTGTATAACCGCTGCTATAGATTCTACAATAATAATTAACTAACCCCTGCTATAGCTTCTATAGCAATGACTTATCAACCGCTGCTAAGCTATAATAGCCATTGAAAAACCACTGCTATACCCAGTATATGGCAGCGGTTATATCAACCGCTACAACAATCATTGCCATAGACCTACGGCGACTGCAATAGTGGCAGCGGTTGTGGAACCATTGTTGTAGGATATGACAGTGATATTTTTGGCTGCGGCAGTAGTTGTCGACTGCTATCGTGGTCCTTTCCTATAGTAGTGCAAAAAAGAAAAATTGTGCGGATGGTAAGGAAGACATGGTTTGAAGAAGAGATTGAAAGGAGAACTAGGAGTCGAATAAGAAGGGATTCAACTCAGGGAGAAGGCTCGAGTCGACCCACTGTAGAACCTAGAGAAGAGGAGCAAGCACTCAAAAATCAAGGTATTTAGTCTCCTCCTCTTCCATAGCCCACTCCAATGGAAAAATGGTAACTAGGGCAATTGTCCTAGATGGAAAAATTGATTTTTCATTCTTTGACAAATATAGTTTCTTCATTAGCAATTGGATGGAAGGAATGGGTTGGAAAAGCTTCTCCACTATTGATCTCCCTATGTATCCATATTTAGTAAGGGAGTTTTATAAAAATCTAAAAAAAAAAAAGCATCTAAGGTGGTAACAAATGTTAAAGGAGTTGTATTTGAAGTATCCGAGAGTAGTTTAGCATAGATTTTTGAATTATCTAGGGAAGTAATTATTCCTGAAAGACTTGGAGATAAAAGGGAAGGACCGAGCATGATTGTGGGTAGGGATGACATAGAAGGAGACATAATAGCAAGGTTCCTCACTCTTGAGATGAGATTGTTGCATTGTATGATAGGAGGGATCTTGATCCCTAAACTTAGGAGACATGATTTTGTATATGAAAGGGAGCTTATGGTGATGTATTATATTGTGAGGGGGATGCCTCTAAATTTGCCAAGATTATAATGAATCAAATAAGAGAGGCAGCTGCAAAGAAGAAGGCCTGTTTGTCCTATGGTGTGGTACTCACTAGGGTTTTTGAGATAGCTGAAGTATCCTTAGAAAATGAATATTTTAAGAAGCTATCTCATTTTGACTCATATGATGATAGAGCACTGAATAGGATAAAGTATCATGTTATTGGAGGAAGATGGGTAAGAAAAGTATCAAGACAGGAGAGACAGGAGATTAGAGCGGAGCAGACTGGATAGCCCTCCATTCATCCAGCACCATCATCTCTCACTCCACCATCAGCAGCTCATGATCAGACTCCACCTTCACCCATTCCCATTGCTCCTCCAGTTACACCCTCTATGACTCCAGCTCCTCAACCAACAAATACTGATTCAGCATCCCTGGAGAGGCTAGCTGATCTGATCTTGGCTAGAGTCAGTGTAGACATACGGACGTTATCTGAGGGGGTAGAGGGTATTCAAACTGAGATGAGGACTATATTAGAGAGACCCACTATATTAGAGTAGAGAAAGCTAAGACTGGATGCACTAGTAGATCTTTTTAAGATGACCAATGAGCTTGGTAGACTGAGGGGGAGAGTTGAGTCTGGAGGCACTGAGAATGTATTTTCATCTGGCCAATTTTCTTGCCATTTCAAAAGACAAAACCTGGTTCTATGCCTGATAAAACCAAGCCGAAGATCAAGCATTGATGGTGAAGAAGAAATTTTGGGGCAAAAGAGTCCAAAATTTTTCAAAAAATTTGTGGTGATGTTAGTTCAATTTTACTTATTTTCAGCCATTGCTGGTCTCAGGTCTGGTTTCAGGTGTTTGTATGGCTCATTTTGATTATGTTAAGTGTCTAGTTGATGGATGGATGAGTTAGGTCTAGCGGTGGTCTTTAGGGTTTAGTTTGTGCTGTCAGTTCTTCCAAGTCCATCTAGTTTCCTATCTAATAGGAGGCTTCCACCCCTTTTCTCCCTTCCAACCGTCAATGATAATTCTTGTATATGTTTTATAAGGAGGAACAAAGTTGTAGAAGAATCAATTTTTGCAAAGATTGGATAATTTTCTAGAAACAAATCTCTAGAAATGACTAGGGTTTGGATATGCTCGGACTTAAATAAGAACTTACATGGTAAGTTTCAGATTTATCTGAAATAGAAAGGATGCCAAAAATGTTGGTTAATTGTGGCACACATGTAGGGTGAAAGGAGGTATCACGTTGCTTTAGAAAAGAGTCCTTCTGTTTAAAAGAACTCATCTCTCAGACATGCAATTACTCAGAAGGCCTGAGGAAGAGATGTAACCCTTCCTCACATGCCTCTATCTCACCTATAAAAGGCCCTAGGCATTGGGGCATTTGGATCAATCCAGATCATTCCAATTTGTCTCCAAATAAGCCAAGACAAGCCTCTCTCCTCTCTCTAGTGTTAGGACAGGGCTTTCTATATTTAAGAAAAGCCTAAGACAGATTAAAATAAGGGAAAAATGAGGTCTTGGAGAAGAGGTTTAGAAGTCTAAAAGAGTACTTTGAAAGGATGAAGTCAGGTTCTTGAAGAAACCTAACCAGTGCGAGGCTATTCAAGTTTTAGGAGCTAGAACTCTTGAAGCAAGGTTCAAGAAGGAGCACTGGATCGATTCCTGTGTGGAACATTATTGAAGAACGAACACTTAGAAACCTAGTGAAAATTAGAATAAGCATCACAAGTTTTCCTCTTGTCATATTTATTTACTTTATGCTATAGTCAAGGGATTCTGGGTATTAGGATTTCAATGAACTTGGGTGTTTGAATGAAAAAATTTAAACACCATTTCCTTCTGTTGTGCACCAAAACCCTATAGGATGTACTTCTAAGCTTGGGCTCCAGCAGGTCGGTGAATCCCTTAGGAAGATCTTGTCGAGGGAGAAGATGAAGCACTCATTCCGTAGTTTTTGCTTGAGCACTGATATAGCCACTAACTCATCAAGATTGTGCACCTCTAGCATGGCAGTGTTAAAGTATGCAACATAATTGTGCATTGACTCACCCTTTTCTTGCGTGAGCTTGACTGTTGTCGAAATGGATAATGAACAGCCTATCGAGCTACTCAAATGAGTGGATGGATTGGACTGGAGTCTTGAATACCATACCCGTGCTGACTTTCTAAGAGTGATCAGGAAGGTAAGGCAAAGGAGGGCGTTTGAGGTATCCTGTAGCATCATGAGGGTCCTATAACTCTCTAGGTAGTTGAGAGGATTCGAAGAGCAGTCATACAGCTCTAGCTAACGCACCTTGAACCGGCTCAGAATCGGTTCCTTCAGAATGATCTGGGAGAAAGGAGATTGGGAGTTAAAGTTGACGTTGTTGTTACTCCGATAAGGCCCACTTTGGACTTCACCAAGGCAGTGTTTGATATCTTGGACTTTCTTATCGAGTTCCTCTTCCTATCGCGATCTCGCGGGCCTAGGAGAATAGCCTAGAGTTGAATCTCCATCAAAATCATCATCGGTCCTCATCCCTCAAGCTCCGATGGAAGGATGATTGAGGTGGAGAAGTGGGAGCAAAGTGGAAACGCCATCAGGAGGCAAGCTCCAGGCTTCGGGGGCGAGACCATCGACTACATTGAGAGGGAGCTACCTAGAGGGCTAGCTCCAGGTGTTCCTTCTGCTGCTCTACAACCTGCTAGAGCCATTGCACGGCACCAGTCAGAGCCTGGATTTGTTGAGATAGGGCATCAAAGGATTGTGAATCCATCATGATAGGAGACTACATTACGATGAACCCTCGAGTGGTGCTGCTCTAACTATGATGAGGAAATGGCCAATGGGAAGCGATGGAGTTGTGGGCTCTCATCCGCATCATGCACTCTTTCCTCCTAAAATGGGTTTGAGGTCTTTTCTCTAGTACTAATTTGTTACTGCGAGACTCCAATCGGATGCCGATGTGATTAGGATGAGACACCATCCGAGATTCGAGATGCCAGAGGAAACCTGCAAGGGAAGTTTGCACCACCAGGGGTGTTTCAGTGGGGGAACATCTAATGACTAAGTTAGTCGAAACTCGAGAACAGTAAAGGAAGAGAAGAGAGCGGAGAGAGAGTGGTCGCCTCTTCTTGTGGAAGTTCTCCCTTCCTAGATTGTTTCATCTCTGAGGATCCCTTTCATACCCCTTTTATATGGAGATGGAGCCATAAGCCATTAGCCAGAATCTGTAGGTTATTATGCTTGATTCTTTGAATCGTTGAGCCATATTCTAACAATTCGATGGGGTGAGGAATCCACCAATTAACCTTCGGATCAAAGTAATTAGTCATGGATATCCATTGCAGGCTTTACCAGCATGTCTAGTTGACTTATCGGTCTGGAATGGGAATGGGGTCGAGGTCTCAGGCTTATGCTTGATGTAATTTTGTCAAGTCACTCTGGACGCACCCCAAGAAGGGGGGTGGTCCCGGTTGGCAGGTTAACCCCATAACACCAAGCATACTAGAAGGAGATATACTAGGCTCGAGTTATGCCTAACCAAGCACAAAAACAATGTGTTGTATTGACTAGATAACTATGTTTTGTTTCAACATTTGACAAATTCTTCAGCAGGTATCCATCAAAATATTGCAAATCATCAAGGAACGTCTGTATAAAAAAAATACAGTTTGCTTAAGGCCTCGTAGTACCGAAATAATGCATAAGAACAAAGCTCATCGAGCAAGTAGATCCTCTGTCAGCCAATTGTAAGAAAACAACCACATTTTGGCCTTGTGTTCTATTTTTGCAAGTAAATGCTCGGTTCTTAGATGTCCCTTCAATATATATATATATATATATATATATATATATATATATATATATATATATATATATATATATATATATATATATATATATATATATATATGTACACACACATACATGTACTATTTTTAACTGATTCTGATGTCTTGCAATAATGAATTAAAAGTTTGTTCTTGATTGGGAGGGGTTGGAAGAGTGGTTGCAGGTGTTTGAAGGGTGAAAGCAAAGAAAATGATATTTCATACTATATAACACAGGACAGAGTCCCTCCTGTCCCACCAGTATTCAAAGGCAACCACGTCGTTCAGCGGTTGAGGAGACAGCAGCTTTCATATGCAACTGGCTGAAGAGTTTTTAAGTCCAGGGCCCTGCAAGGTGGCCTAAAAACCATAAGGACAACTCTGACAAGACCATTATCCAGCCGTCTACTTTATAGAGCACATAATCCACCATTAAAATTTCATTCATGATCTTTAAGATCACTTCAGATTTGTGCTAGTTCCATTACTGAAACTGGAATTAGCCAAACGATTATTTGTAGAAATTTGAACAACTTTTAAGATTTTTCCCGTCATTCTGGAAATTTTAATTCATTATATTTGATTTTTCAAATATAAAAAATCAGAATTCAAATTTCTAAAAGAGTCATTACAAATTAAGAAAGCAGATTATTTTGAAAATTATATTAATCATAGTCATAATCAGTCATTCCCATAAATTTTAATTGATCATATTCAATATCCAAATATTTATGGAAAAATATTGAATAGCCCATCTAAAAAAAGTAATAGTTATAGAAATTATTGTGGAAGGATAATACCTTTAGTCCCACATTAATTGTGAGTTGAGAGGGACTCTAGTTTATATAGACTGGAGTCTTCTCTCTCCCCAGTGAGATACTTTTATATAGGAGAAAACTATGTGGTATCTGATATGACCAAAGCAAACAATACTTCATGCGTGCGGATGTAGAGAACGACCCATTCGAGCCATCCGAGCACTTAACCACAACAAAAATCATTATTCAAATATATGCATGTAGAACTTGTTTTTAAAAATAATTCCAAATTCCAGACTTTCCAAATATACTGATCAGAGTTTAAATTTCTAGTAAGCAAACATTTCTAAAAATTATTTATTAAATATTAACAAAATTTTTAATTCAAAAGTAGATGTGAAATAATCTGAACATCGAGATCCCAAAAGTTTCAAATATTATGATTGTCCATATTCTTATATTGCATGTATGCTAAGGTACTTAGTATACAAGCAATCTTCCCTTATAAATATCGAAGAGATCCCTGCACTGTGAATGATACTTCATTTGTTATAATCAGTAAGTTAGATATTTATTGATTTAACTTTATTATGTTTAGTTTTCAAATTACCGAAGTTGTTATTTGGTCCATTGTAGGTTAAATGATATGTTCTGTGTAACGGAGAATTGATTTCTATTGTTTCAATAAGTACATCATTACATTTCTTTCTTCTTATTAACTAGCTTAATTATGCAAAAAATTTTAAATTTTTTGAAGATTTTTAATGTTATCTTGAACTTTTATTTAGTGTAATTAGATCATCAAATTTTTAATTTTTTTTAATTTGAACCCTGACTCTAATTTTTGTCTACTTTTCGTGACTAGGTTGTCACGTGATACATGTGACCCCACTTATGTGGCCTTCATTTGCTAATCTGAAAAAAAATTCTAGAAGTCTTTCTCTCTCCTATCTCTTATATTCTTTTGTCTAGGGTTTCTATCAATAGAAAGATAAAAAAATCCTCTCTCTCTGGATTTTTATCCTCTCTCCTTTCCGTCTTCTTGGAATAAAAAGAAAAGATTTTATTTTTAGGTTGATAAAGATCAAAGCTAATGCAACTTCATCTCCTCTAACCCCCTTTCACTCCAACTTCATCATTCCACTTGCCACTCATAAATGGAAGAAACCTTCTCTTTCACTCACCCAAGGCCCCCTTTCTCCTTTTTTTTGATCAACAACCCCTCCCTTCTTAAAGGCATCTCCTTTAGGCCACTTCCTCATGACCACAATGAGAAGATCACCTCCTCCCTGATTGAAAGTCCAATATTTTTGGCTTGTATAGGCTCTACATCTTCTATGCCCTCCTTAAGGCTAGTCTTACAGGCTTCCAATCCATTCATCTCTTCAACTCTTGGATCATTCATTTTATTTATTTTTTGTATTTAATTTAGTTTTTGGTAGTTTTCTATTGGCCTGTTCTCCATACCCTATCCAACTATTTATATTATTGTTGTGTTTATTTGGCAGGGGGGGGGGATGATGGTACTAATTTGGGCTTTTCCAAGAGGATCGAAAGCTTATAAGGGAGATCAAGTTTGTAGGCTCTAACTTTTTCTATTGATCTCTTCTCTCATAATTTGTTTATCATGTGATTTTGATTATTTAAACTGATACTTTTATGTCAACCTCTTTTGCCATGTAAGCAACTTGATCCCACACAAGCGAGCCATAAGATAACTTCATTACAGTAGGACAATGAAAATTAGAATGAGGGTTCAAATTGAATAATTTGGAAATTCAATGCTCTGATTGTATTAAATAAAAGTTCAGAATGAAATTGAAAATGTCTAAAATGTTCAGGATTTTTTGCATAATTAAACCTTATTAATTTGATGTTGGTTATGAATAACTACATGCCACACTATAGACTACAATCATTTTCATCTTGCATGTGCTATCGATGTAGCCTTTGAAGCAATTTATTGGTCATTTTTGAACACTTACAGCAAAGATTGGTATGTCTTACTATATGTCGGACACTATATATTACGATGGATTGCATACTGTACCATGGAACTTCCTAATTTATCCTCATACTGAGGTTGTATTGTCTTAGGTGGATAGAGAAATTACTATACAGTTGTCTATGAAATTTGTCGTACATTGTTATATATAATATGAAAGTACTATATAGGTCTAAAAACCAACTTCTAATAATTTTTTTATACAAGTCTCAATATGAATTTCTAATATATTTGAGTACCTAAAGGGTTTGTATCTATATATTTTGAGTATTCCATTTTGCAAAATATATTTGCAACCTTTTTGCAAATTGTCACCCAACATTTTATTGAAATTACACATGAAACCTCCCCTTATCACTATTTATGAATTGATTTATAACAAACATGAACCTTATTTGCATCGAACATCTTGGAAAAGGTTTACTTAATTACAGGAAGGTCATTTTCTTGAGGAATAAGTTGAGAGATAAGTGTTATTTTATTTCAAATGGCATCTTCTCTTCTTATCATTAGTATTAAGGATCGTTGACTCAATCGTACCCTATGTGAGCTGGCCAATAGTACAAGTCAGTATGCTCCTATATTGGGTCCCAACCTACATGAAAATAGAGGATGAACTGAGGAAGAAAGAGAGTGAAAGTGAGAGGGAGGAGGGAAAGGGAGAGAAGAATATGAAGGTTGGTGAAGACACTGATGGTGGCCACCAGAGGAATACGAAGGCCCTCGAAGGATCGTTGAGGCTTCTCGGATTTTGCGGTTCTATGTGAGAGGAAATAAGAGCAGAGAGAGGGGAAGGGAGAGGAAAGGAGTGAGAAAAAGATGGTAGGAAGAAGTGAAGCTGGTAAATCTATTGTCGATTTCATTATTTATTATGTGTTTAAAAAACATGATGAAACAGAAGTGTCGCCTGTTTCGAATCTGTGGTGACGATGGGCCAAATTTGGACTGTCTGGTAGCCATCCAATTGCCCTTCGATGTCCTTCCCACCATCTTCCCCTCACTCCTCTTCTCTTCCTTCTCCTCTCTCTCTCTTTCTCTCTCTTCTTACATCTCGTGGAGGATTGCAGCCTCGAAGACCTTGATGGCCTCGATGGGCCACTGTTTGCTTTTTTCTTTCCTTTCCTCCCCTCCTTACAGCTATTGGTGGACTTGCATAGTCTTAGCAATAGGAGATTATGTCAGTTCTCACAACCATGGAGAGTTTGATCGGGATGATCGAGAGAGCGCTATTCTAGGAGCAGTACCAGCAGCAGCCGTGACTGATGCAGCTGCCAAAGCTTCCATGGTCCATCCTACTCTTGCTCAACCTCCTACTTAGCCTCGACCTCCTGTTTAGTCCAATTAGCCATCCACCAATCAGATCAGACTGCCGTTCTGAGTATACATTAGAGCTGGTGTATGATTCCCTTCATCTTGGTGGTTGGTCCATCCAGAAAGATCAGGAGCCGGAGAGTAGGACCCTCCACTTCCAAAACCTCCTCATCTGAGACTCTAGAGATCGCATCTGATGAGTAGTGCCCTAAGAGATTATTGCTTAGTTACTTGATGTATTAGCTTTCTATGTATTTCTATATGGACTTATCTATGTAGCCATGACATTGTATATTGGTGTACTATGACCTCTGTTAGTCTAGAACATTCATTTTATTAATGCAATGAAAATGCTACTTTTCATGATCTAGTATTCTAATCTTTTGTGTATTGCTATTTTGAATGATGACAAAAAGGGAGAGTATAAATGCGAGTAAATGAGCATTGACATGGTCTTTGATATGTGGCTTTGATATGTGAGCATTGATGCTTTGATATGTGGCTTTGACATGGACTTTAATATGTGCCTTGTGTATATGCTTTGTATATGTGATTTGTGTAAATTCAATGTGTCTTCAATGGAGCATTTCATTTTTCAATATAAATGAGGAGTATATATTGCAAAATCAATGAGCTTGAAGGACGAATAGACCTTTAAGTGAGCACATGTGATTGATTGATATTCATATGTTTGATTGTGCTTGAGTAAATGAAATTTGGTTCAAATGAAACTTCGATGAATACATACGTTCTCAAATACTTATCAAAATTACAATAATCCTTGGAACTTCAGCTTTGAATGTTGTAAAATAAATTTTACATTTGTGATTGAAGAAAATGAAGAAATATACTAAAAACATGAGCATGAACTAAGGGGGAGCAAAATTTAAAATTCTAAAAAGTTTACACTCTTATTAAATTGAGCACATCTCTCTTAAAACTAATACTGATGTATTTAATTTTTATGCCAATTGCTCATATATTCAAATTTTTATCATCATTAAAAAGGAAGAGATTGTTAACCTCAAGAATTGATTTTAATGAATAACAAAATATTTGAATATATATTTGGACTAATGATTTCTTTAAGATTATATTTCAGAAAGGTTGTAGAGTATCAAGAGAATAATTTTCAAAAGTGTATTAAAAAATAAATGAAAAGAATATGGAAGCTTTTGGATATGATACACATCTAAAATAAAATTGGAGAAGGGTATCCAAAAATTGGAATCGAAGAATATTTCAAATAAAAAAGTTTACAAAAAGTTCAGTGAAGGGCACCTTGAGTCAACTCAAGGTGAATTCGAATCGACTAAAGCTGAAAAATAGAAGAAAAAAAAATTCTGGCATGTATAAGTTTCAACCGGCACCCTCTCGAGTCAATTCAAGTATGATCCAAGTCGATTCAAATGAAGAATGATAGAACTATAATTTTTTAAAATAAAAAATTTATGTACCGAGCGGTAGCTCGAGTCGACTCAAGTTGCTCCAGTCGAAGTTATAGGAAAAAGATAGAGAGACATGTTTTCAAAAAAACAGACTTGAAAGCCATTCGAGTCTACTCAAGTTCCAACGGCTAGTTATGCGGGATATTTAGAACTATGCAGAAATACTTCGAACGGCTCTTTTTCAGATTTTAGTAGCTAAAAATGACTTTTTGAGATTCCAAATAGTGGTTTATTATCTCCAACAATTGTTTGAAGTGACAGAACCGAATCAAAGTGAGGAAGTAAAAATCAAGTGAAAAAAATCAAAAGACATTGAAAAGAGAGCATTCAATTCTCAACTACTTAAAATATCAAATCAAGAGATTTTTTTTAGCAAGAAGATAAGCTCATCCCTCCAAAAGCTTCCATAAAAAGAGTCTCAAGTTTATTTGCTCGTTAAAGGAGCTTTAGTGTTTTATTGTCCTTTTCTTTCATCTTTCATGGCAACTAGCTTCAATTGGATTTTGAAGCTAAGGGATAGATCCATCCAAATCTGAAAATTAGATTGTCAGCCAATGGTTAGCTTTGTGTAGGTTGTGGTTGGTGATTCTTGTAAAATCAACTGGATTTTGGATAGTGAGCCTAAAAAAACTATCTGGCTGTAATCTTGGACAGATTATAGTGAAATTTCTAAGTGGGTCATGAGGAGTAGATGTAGGTATTGGGAGTACGGGACCACTATTAATTTATGGTATTTATGCTTATCATTTTCTCTCTAGCTTTTCATTGCTTTTATATTTGTGCTTACTTGTTTGCATTAAATTCTGCACTCACCAACATTTCGCTGGTTTGTAAAAATAGAATATTATTAGTTTAAATTTTTAAAAAATTTAATTTTTTTTTTTTTTAGATTGTCTTGCTGGGCAACAGCCATCTACTTAGAGGAATCTCAATAATACGTGGATCCCAAAGGAAGTCAATAACCTGTCCATCTGATCCAGCCCAATTAAGAGCATGTGAGCCTTTAGAACCTTTTTTTTCTTTACCAAAGAAAATGCCGCTAACTTTTGTTGTGCTTGCAATATTAGACTTCACAAACCAGTAGCAGTCAACGTTTTATTTATTAGCTTATGGAAAAATGGAAGGCCAAGTGGCAGGTGTATGGATAATGTTTTCTAACAGGGCCAATGGAACATGAACAAGTAATTCCGGCTTAATACGTGTGTAAAATAAATTGAAGACATCATTTTATAATTTAAACTAGTTCATAACTCCATGCCATGCATGGGATATAATTTTTTTTAAAAAATATTATATTTTATTGATTTATTAATATATATTATATAAAAATTTAAAAAATAATAAAAATAATAAAAATAATATATTTTGTGTATAGTGTTGATTATAAGGTATTTTACTTTTTTTCTAAATTTGAGAGCCTCCATTGGCCTCTTGCCACCTAGCTCCTCCTAAAATCCTCACCCTCTTCCCATGTTAGCATTCGTTTTCTCTGCTTTGCTCTTCTTCTCTAGAGCTTGCTCTCTCTTCTCTCTTTCCGTTGCCATGGCGGAGCTCAAGATGCTTTCAGAGAGTTGAGCCTCATCCAAATCGAACGTATCGGTGTCCATTTACACATCTATGGCTTGGACCTCGACTCCTCTCTAGAGGCCCACACCATATCTGAGGGCATGGTCAGCTAGCAGTCTGTTGGTCTCGTCCTCTAGCTCATCTATGAGGGCAAGATCATTGGTCATACCATCCTCCTCGTCGGCCAGCCTAGCACTAGCAAGACCACTATTGCCCCCTTCACCACCGTCTTTGGCTTCGAGCTCTTCTCCCTCGAGATACTCAAGACCGAACCCTCCTCCAGACTTTCTGCAATCCCACCAGCATCCACATCAAAGAGGAGGCCAAGATAGATATATGTGTCAAGATATATATATATATATATATATATATATATATATATATATATATATATATATATATATATATATATATATATATATATATATATATATATATTAGATGTCACAAAACTAATGTCCCACCAAGTATGCCCTTGTCTTGTATCAGTTACTTCAGCTCTACGCCTCTAGTATAGCCTTCAACACCAACTAGTGAGAACACCTAACTTCCTCCCTCGCTCTCAAACCACGACTTCATGGAAGCGGCTGGCACCATTGGCATCCCCCAATGGATATAAGCCCTCGTGGAGGTAGGCCTCTTCTACCTCCCATCCTAATAGATCCAACCCCCTGAGCTTCGACCAGATCCCCACTATTAGGAGGTGGTGGACCATGGTGGCATCCCGATCATCGACCTCGACCCCTCTGTGGACCCCCTCCTACAGTTCCGTGCTAGCGGTTTCTTCCACTTTCCCATGGAGATGAAACTCCACCATGCATGCAACGTAGATGCCTTCGTTTTAATATATACTAGCTTATAACCCCTATGATGCATGGAATGTGATTTTTTTTAAAATAATATTTGATTTTATTTATCTATTTAATTATATCTATTTTATAAATATTTTAAAAATAATTAAAATAATTATAAAAATATATTTTATACATAGTATGTATTATAAGTTATTGGACAAATCTTGTAAAGATCTAATGATTCTGACTCCATGAAGCTCCTTTCTAAACCCATCATGGATAATGTTGTCCATCCGTCACCATTGTCACCGATGGCATTAGCATTTTCAAACTTAAAACAGAGAAAAAATTTACAAATGATATATTTTTAAATTAATTAATAATATATTTATATTTTTTTAAACTCTTGCATATAAGCACCATCACAAAATTTGAGCCATTGTCTAAACTTTCTTGTTGGACCGCTCCAAGACTCTTGGCTCTCACCCGATTGAGACTCCTGAATGAAAAAAATAGAGGAAGAATCGAACACCCCATCCAATCACACAATCTAAACCCCCTCCTCTCCGAAGACCAATCTTTGAATGGATTGCCTCCAAACTTGAACCAAAATAAAGGATTTACATCGTGAAGTACATTGGAATTGGAAAATGACAAATGAAAACAGAAAAGATAGAATAGGCTCTTTCATGTAGGCTGTAGTCTGACTTGATGATATCACCAGATTAAACTTATCCAACATCTCTCTATCGAAGGAGTGTAACTCCATTCTCCACCATAGTTTCAACTTCCCCTACTCAAACACACCATACTTTAATTTTCTTCACCGTTCCAACAATGATTTGACTTCATTATTCTCCCCCACTAATTGCACATTTCGTCAAGCACTTGGTACTCATGCCACTTGCTTTCGATCAGACCAGCTCGAAGTAACTTCCTCCGCTTGTTCGGCACCATAGTGTCCATCTTGACATCCCAACTCACCTTTAGTGTGATCGCAATATTATAATCTTTACCTTGTGAAGTTCATTGAAATTGAAAAAAAAAAAAAAAAAATGGAAAACATAGAACAGGCTCTTTCATGTAGGCTGTAGCCTGATTTGATGCTATCATCCGATCAAACTTGTCCAACATCTCTCTACCGAATGAGTAATAACTCCATTCTTTGTCATATTATCAACTTCCCCTACTCAAACACACCATACTTTAATCTCCCCAACTAATTGCACATTCCGTCAAGCACCTGGTACTCATGCCGCTCGCTTTTGATCAGACCAGGTCCAAGTAACTTCCTTCGCTTGTTCGACACCACAGTGTTCATCTTGACATTTCAACTCACCTTTGGTGTGATCATAATGTTATAATCTTGAATTGGAGCCGTCATCTTTACATAGATTGTATCTAGTTTGCCTCACTTGGATACCACGGTCGGAGGGCCAGAAGACAGCGAAAGTGATGAGGATGGAGGAAATGAAGAGGAAAGAGGTAGAGAGGAAGGAGCTGCAACAGCAGTAGGGGCCGTAGCGGTGCCAGCGGTGGAGGATGGGTTAGGCAGGAGGAGGACATATGCAGGAGGCTTGTGGTGGGGGTCTCAAATTTGGGAGGCAGGGACATCATAGTACGAAGACAGAGGCGGTGGAGGGTGGAGCGGCACTGCTGGATCTCCGATTTTCGCTATCATTCTGTCCATCGGCTCTCGCCACCATCGACAATGCACGACAGCCATAGACGATGATGCACAACGGCCATTGATCAGTATATTAAATTTGGCATAAAAAATATTAAATATTGAATCTTTAGTCTTTATTATTTTATATTTGATATTTGTTAGGCTTTTTTTCAAAAATTATTAGTCATGAAGATTTTTATCATATTAAGTCCAATTAAACTCAAATTCAAACTCAAATTCATCATATCCATAGCAGGAAATGGTAGGAATAGAGAACATGCCAAGAAGAACAAATATTAGCCAAAAATCATCCAAAAGTCACTTAAAAATATCCTTCTATGCAAGATCGACCGGCCGCTCGGTCCGCGAGCGGTCCACAGAATAGGGTGCGGGTCACAGGATGGTTCATAGACTGCACAACATCGAGTCCATGCACGGTCTATGGGAATAGTAGTTTTTGATTTTTATCGCAGTGCATAGGAGCAGATCGGGCGAGCAGGTGAGTTTTGCATTGATCAACCATCCAAAATTGATTTTTACACCTAATCAGACAGCCAGTAGCTCTCCAACCCATATCCAGCAGTAACAAATGGTGCGAGAGGAAGGGTCCCAATCTTTACTTAGGGCTTATTTTGAGAGAGTGTTTCATCATGAGGCCATGAAGAGAAGTTTCAAATGCCTCCCATCCCTAAAAAGGTGCACAGGTTCATGAGCGCTTGAAACTGAGGCCGAGCTACTAGGCATAAAGTCGAGATGAACACCAAGCCTAGGTGAAGATCAAGATCAAAGCCAAGCTACCAAGCATAAGGTCGAGATGAATATCGATCCGAGGTTAAGATCAAGACCAAGGTTGAGCTACCAAGCTGAAGGCCAAGGTGAAAATCAAGATTGAACCAAGGTGAAGATCAAGATCGAAGCTGAGCTATCAAGACAAAAATCGAGGTGAAAATCAAAATTGAGCCAAAGTGAAAACCAAAGCCAAGGCCAAGATAAAGATCAAGACTGAAGTCGAGCTTCCAAGCATAAGGCTGAGGTGAATACCAAGCCGAGTGAAGATCAAGATCGAGATCAAGCTACTAAGCAAAAAGTTGAGCTATCAAGCAGAAGGTCGAGGTGAAAATCAAGATTGAACCGAGATGAAGATAAAGATCGGGGCCGAGCTATCAAGTCAAAGACCGACGTGAAAATCAAAGTTGAACCGAGATGAAGATCAAGACTGAGGCTGCACTATCAAGCCAAAGGTCGAGGTGAAAATCAAGATTGAGCCAAGGTGAAATCCAAGGCTAAGGCTGAGATAAAGACCAAGATCGAGGTTGAGTTACCAGGCATAAAGCTGAGGTGAATATCGAGCCTAGGTGAAGATCAAGATCAAGGCTGAGCTACCAAGCATAAGGCCGAGGTGAATACTGAATCGAGGTTAAGATCAGGGCCAAGGCCGAGCTACCAAGCCAAAGACCAAGGTGAAAATCAAGACTGATTTGAGGTGAAGGCCGCAGTTGAGCTATCAAGCCTAAGATACTTCACCAAGTAGAGATGAAGATCGAGACTGAAACCATACTTTCAAAGGCCGACCTCCCAAAGATCGAGCTCCAAAAGGCCAAGCTCTCAAAAGTTGAGCTCCAAAAAGCCAAGCTTCCAAAGCCGACCTCCCAGAAGCCAACCTCCAATGGCCGGCACCTCAAAACTGGACTCCTAAAGGACGAACTCCAAGAGGTTGAGATTCCAAAAGATCGAGCTTCCAAAGGCTGACCTTCAAAGACTGAGCTCCAAATGACCAACCTTCAAAGATCGAGCGCCTAAAGCTGACCTCCCAAAAGCCAACCTTCAATGGTCGACATCCCAAAGCCAAGCTTCTGGAGGCTGAGGTGAAAAGATTAACTTGAGAATGCCAATTTGAGAGGGCCGACTAGAGGCAAACTAACCAAAATAGGATAACATGACTCTAATCATCTATTATTTTCTTTATTGTTGTTTCAAAATCTGATAAGATTTAAGAATCAGAGGACCTGACTGAAGCCGATCCGATGAGTTCTTTCATTCTCTATGTGCAGATCTTGATGCCTTCTCAGGATTCTCCAACGCACGTTCCTCGTCTATGAACAAGTTGAGCGGAACACATCTCCATGTGGTTCTCCAACGTGCGCTCCTCATCCACAGACAAACTGAGCGATACGTGCCTTCATGCAGTTCTCCAACATGTGCTCCTCATCCATGGATGAGTTGAGCGGAATACATTTTCATGCAATTTTTCAATGCGCACTCCTCATCCTCGGATGAGCTGAGCGGTATGTGCCTCCATGCGGTTCTCTAATGCATGCTCCTCATTCATGAATGAGCTGAGAAAATTGTATCTCTATGTGATTCTCTAACGCACGCTCCTCGTCCATGGATGAGCTGAGTAGTAGCACCTCCATGCGGTCCTCCAATACATGCTCCTCATCCATGGATGAGCTGAGTAGAAGTATCTCCATGCGGTTCTTCAATGCGTGCTCCTTATCCTTAGACGAGCTGAGTGGTACGTGCCTCCATATAGTTTTTTAATGCATGCTTCTCATTCATGAACGAGCTGAGTGGAACACATCTCCATGCAGTTTTCCAATGCGCTCTCCTATTCATGGATGAGTTGAACGGTATGTGCCTCCATGCAGTTCTCCAACACGTTGGTGCAGACACCAGAGCTATCAAAAATCGACAACATGATTTAAATTCGATTTGGATCGAAGAAGCCTCATTAGATTGATTCTACTTCAGTTATTTATTTTCACTCAATAAATTTTTAATGCATTTAGCTTTGGATCCATAGGGCCATACTTGGATTTGTCCATGTCACATTTGGAGCCATCACTCTCCACATGCCAAAAGAAGAAATATGCATGCCAGCGTGTGCTGTGCTTATGCCAAGTTACGTCAAGCATCAAGCACCCACATGGAGTTTCATTTCTTTCCTAAAATTTTTTAAGAGTTCTTGGCTACTTTCTTATTTTATTGAAGGCTGATTTTTTTTTCATGATAGATTATTTTATCACATATAATGCTTTACTTTTTTGTGGAGGGCTGATTTTTTTCTCGTAAAAGATAAGAGATTTCTAAAGAAACAAGACCCTTAGAGTCCTATATAAATCCTTGTATCTTCCATAAAGAGGACAATGAATAATTTTACAAACTCTACAAATACTTGTGTCAATCGCTTTGAGAGGGAGAGGGTGTGAGATCCAAAATCGCCCCACAAAGGGAGGGTGTGAGGCCCACTTTCTATCCTACTCTTTCTACTAAAGATCCAGTATTCCTGTGACTCTGATTAGACTC
>NC_025996.2:140240580-140259551 GCF_000442705.2 Elaeis guineensis | reverse complement strand
GATTTTTTTTCTCTCTTCTTTAGGGTTGTCTCGCATCACACGTGCTCCTTGTCCATGGACGACCTGAGAGGAATGTGTCTCTATGCAGTTCTCCAACAGTGTTCCTCATCCTCAAACAAGCTGGGCGATATGCACCTCCATGCGATTCTCCAATACGCACTCCTCATCCATAAACAAGTTGAGTAGAATGCATCTCCATACAGTTCTCCAATATGAGCTCCCCATCCTCAGACAAGCTGAGTGGTATGCACCTCCATATGATTCTCCAACGTGCACTCTTCGTTCATGAATGAGCTGAGCGAAACACGTCTTCATGCAGTTCTCCAACGTGCGCTTCTCGTCCATGAACGAGCTGAGCCGAATGCATCTCTATGATGTTCTCCAACACAAGCTTCTCATCCTCGGATGGGTTGATCAGAACGTATCTCCATGTGGCTCTCCAACGCGAGCTCCTTATCCATGGATGAGCTGAATAGTATGCATCTCCATGTGGTTCTCCAATGTGTGCTCCTCGTTCATGAATGAGCTGAGCGGAATGGATCTCCAAAAATCTCCAATGCCTACTCCCCATCCATGGACAAGTTGAGTAGAATCTGTGACTTTGAAGTTCGCCAAAACAATACTCCTCATCCATGGATAAGCTAAGCGAAGCCTGTCGATTGACCTCGACCTCAGGTTCATACTCTACTCTCTTTGATTGAGCTCAGCACAAGCTCAAGCTCGAGAGTCGGGGGCATTTGTTGTGGATCACGACCTCGGCCTCGATTGATCATGTCCTCAATTTCGATCGAGGATTATTGGAGTTCAAACTTCAACCTTAACCCAGGTGTTTGGCTTCGTACCTCGGCTAAGGATGAGGTACCTTTAGGTCAGCTAGAGCAAACATCAGGAAGATGTATGCATATAAGGCAGTAACCCCAACTAGGAAAGCCCACCAACTTTAGGACTCTGGAGAACCCAGGTAAGGAAGGATATCTCCATATTCAAATCATGCACCGAATGAAAATAAATCACTGCCATCTTAATCCATGTGCAATAATCGAAAATCTGTCAGTCTCTTAGGCGTGCATGACTCTAATTTTTCCTGTATAAATAGAGGGGCATGGGAACCCCTAAAATAAGCTCTCGAAAGGCCTCGAAATACCCTCTTACTATTATTCTTCAAATCTAAGTTAACTTGAGCATCGGAGGGTTCCTACTGAAAAATCTTTCGATCGAAGATTTATTTTGCAGGTCCAACTCTAGCATACAGGAGGCTTCTCATCGCCACCTCATCCTCAGATGAAGATACCTTCACCTTATCCTTGGATGAAGATACCTTCACCTCATCCCCTAATAAGGGTGCTTCTATCTCATGTCCAACTAAGGACTTCACCTCATCCTTAGATGAAGACACCTTCACCTCATCCCTAGATGAAGACACCTTCACCTCATCCACTGATAAGGGTGCTTCTACCTCATATCCAACTAAGGACTCCACCTTATCTTTAGATGAAGACACCTTCACCTCATCCCCAGATAAGGATATTTCGACCTTATATCAAGTAAGGACTCCACCTCATCCTCATATGAAGACACCTTCACCTCATCCCCAAATGAGGATCCTTTCACCTCATCTCCAACCGAGGATGACTCGACCTCATCTTTTGCCCAAGATCCCTTCGCCACACTTTTTTTTGGGGAGATAAAGTCTAACCTCATCGGCTTGGGTTTTGGCGACAACACCAAGCAATATATTAACCAACATAAGTGACTATGCCATTAGATTCTAAAAAGCTAATAACATTGTCAACATAAAATAGTTATAAGTCCATAGATCATTTAATCAAGGCATGACTAATCCAAAGGAACAGAACTGAAGCACAAGGTTATTCATTCACCAAGATCCTTCTAAAATTCAGATACCAAAGAAAGGGACGCACCAAGTGCAATGTAGTTCTCCTAAAATATTCCTTGGCAGGCCACGAGTGTCTTCCACACAGAAAAAGGTGTTCGATCACCATCCTTACCCCCCCCCCCTCTCCCCTTTAAAATCAAGACAAAGGACAAAATTTTCCATCGAAACCATGACTACACAACTCCATGGAGAAAAACAAAAACAAAGTTCCCCAAATTGATAAAATTTCCCCTGGGCTTGGATGGATCCAATTGTCAAATCACGAAAATAGATCAAAGAACTTCACCAGATGCATCAAATATGATAAAATCTCCAGCCAACTCATCTCCAAAACTTCCTCACTGCTCTAGGAACTTTCACAGCATCATCAATTGCCTCAAGCAAAAAAAAAGCAAATATGAAATTTCAGTGAATTTATAATGGGCCAAACTTTTTAATGATGTCAATCATCAAATCACCTATGAAACTCGATAAAAATCATTGGATTCCTTGAGGTTGGCATATCACCAAGATCCTCCTGGATGCACCAAATCTCAAGAAAGAACCTCTGATCAAATGCAAAAAGAAAACAATACAGCTCGATGCCGCCCTTCCATGGAAACGAATAAGGTCGGCCTCTTTGCTATTCTTGAACTCCCCAGATTGAGGGATGACGTCCAGAATGCCACAAGTAAACCATGCCACATATCAAATGGAGGCTCTACCAACACCGAAGCTCTGCATCTTGGCCTTGGCACTGGTCGAGCTGTATAGGATGATGCCTCTTAGACTGGGTGTATGACAGATGAAGATCGCTAGGCACGACTTACTAAATTGGTAGTAGTTCATACTCAGCCTAATTCTGGTTCACCTCATATTCAGACAACCTACCATAGCTCGTATATGGCCGACCAATCTTAGCCAACTTGAGGTTGAGCACCTACTCCACGAACTCCAAAACCTCAGTTCTGGATGATCTATTATAGCTCGTCCATTGTCGAGCTAAGCTTTTCATTAGATCTGTCTCTCCTTCAAATTAAAAAAATCTAGATAGAATATAATTCTTCTATGATTGAGTCTTCTGTGAAAGAAAAATATCTTATCCAAATCAATCTGCGCTACAAATTTGAAAATTATCAGGACTCCAAGATAGATATGACTCCAACTCCTCCCCTAAGAATAAAGGCTCTGAGATCCTCCAAGGTATGCAATCGACTCCTCGCTCTCTCTTCTCATTGTTCTCCATCTTCTAACTTGAGCGTCGGAGGGTCTTCACTGGATAACACCCCAATGAGAACTTCTTTACAGGTGTTCAGGCGAAGCTTCAGCAGTGGTTTCACCTCGGCCACATCAACCTCGGCAACCACCCTCAGGCAGAGAGATCAGGAGCAACACTTGACGCTAGAGGAAGGATCCTCAATAAGTTTTGAAGTCCTATTTCGAGAGGAGAGAGCTCACCACCAGCCACCATGAGGATCTGAAGGGGTGCATCCAATGCATCACAATGCTGCAATAGTGGGCAGGCCAACAATGCCTTATCGATCAATACACCACCACCATCGATCTAGGAGAATTCATGACCAGCAGTGCCAGCGATATCTCAAGACTAATACAACAGCCTCATCCAGCAGGTGCAAGTGCTTTCGATTGTAGTAAGTAGAATGCAATGGAACAATGAACCTCATCTTGCCCCTAAAATTTCACAGCCAGTCAGAGGGAGATTAGCAGACCAATCTCCCCATAGCTCAAGGGTGGGAGCCAGTCGTCATAGCCGAGCTAAAAGTCCACCTCACTACAGGCCTAGGCGGTCACCTATCCCAATCTCGAGAAGAGATTCTACTCCGGATCATGCTTGTCCTTGGCACCATCCAACCCGAGAGGATGACTTGAAAAGGAGGCTCCAAGAAATGTAACAATGGATCAATGTACTACAGGCACTGAGGTAGCCAGAGGATGATCTAGGATTTAATGTCAACCTGTCGTTCACATAGCAGATTATAACTAAATCCCTGCCACTTCGATTTAAGATGCCCCAAATGGAGTCGTACGATGGAAATGTCGATGCAGTAGACCATCTAGAGAGTTTTCGATCTCTCATGCTTCTACAAGGAGCCAATGATCTGATTCTCTGCCGAACTTTTTCTTCAACTTTAAGGAAGGTAGTTCATCACTGGTACACTAATCTATAGTCGAACTCCGTAGACTCCTTACATCAATTGAGCCAGCTGTTCGTTGTATACTTCATCAGCAGCCATTGACAGTGCCGTAACTCAGACTTTCTCATGAGTATCAAGCAAAGGGAGAATGAACCTCTCCAAAAATACATCAACCATTTCAATGCCACGACCTTGAAGGTGCAAAACTCAGACCAATCTGTAGTGATGACCGCATCGAAGGTCGGGCTTCTTCAGAATGACCTTCTCTTCTAGCTCAACTTGAACTATCCAAAGAACTTCAGCAAAATGTTGGAGCGAGCGAGAGGTATGCTCAAGCTGAGGAAGCCTGGGATTGACAAGAGGAGAGCCTCAACAGTAGATCACAATCAAACATCAGATAGAAGAAGAAAGACTATCAACGAGTGCAGCATCGATGTGTGGAACCAAGATCTCATCATTCTCAAACTACACCTCGGAGCAACTGATCTAGATCCCCTGCAGTACCATGTCAATCTAGAACTCTTCTGCAGAGATTTCACTCACTTCGCTGAATACCCCCCGAGCCCAAATCCTCATGGAGATAGAGCGACAAGAAGAGCACCCTCAACCAAAGAGGATGCTCACTCCAGCATGAACAAGAGATCCAAGAAAATATTGCAGGTACCATCGAGACTACGGGCATGACACAGAGGAATGCTAGCAGCTCAGAGAAGAGATAGAAGCACTCATCCAGTATGGACATCTTCGATGCTATGTTGATGAATAGCAAATCCAAGAGAACCCACGAAGTTATCCTCCATGATAGGAAGACCCCCATGGAGATCAGCCAATAGCAAGGGCCATCCATACCATCTTTGGGGGTGCAGATCCATCATACCCATTTCGGATCAAGCCAAATAGAAGAAAGGCCCATACCGTATTGATGAAGTAGTTTGGTCGGGAGTCCATCATTTTCATCGGTTGGATAGAACTCTGATTCAAGATTTAGAACTTTGATGATTTACGCATTTATCATTCTAAGATTATAATTTTCTATTGAATTAAATAATAAAAAATAATTTTTGTAGATCTATATGTCCATTTCATTCTCTAAACATGCACTCCTCAACCACGATCGATAATCAAAACATGTTTTCTATGTGGTTCTCCAAACGCACGCTTCTTGACCATGACTGAGGATCAAAACGTGTTCTCCAAATATACACTCCTCGATCACGGTGAAACATCAGAATGTGTTCTCCATATAGTTCTCCAAACACATGCTCCTCGACCACGATCGAAGATCAAAATGTGTTCTCCATGCAGTTCTCCATATGGTTCTCTATCACGTGCTCCTCGATCAGAACTGAAGAGTGGTATGTGTCTCCATATGGTTCTCCAAACATGCACTCCTCGACTGTGATTGAAGATCGAAATGTATTCTCCATGCGGTTCTCCAAACACGTGCTTCTCGACCATGGTCAAAGATCGGAATATGTTCTCCATGTGGCTCTCCAAACATACACTCCTCGACCATGATCGAGGATCGAAACGTATTCTCCAAGCAGTTCTCCATACTATTTTTCATCATGCACTTCTCAGCCACGGTCGAGAAACAATATGCATCTCCTTATGATTTTTCAAACATGTGCTCCTCAGCCACGGCCAAAGATCAAAATGTGTTCTTTATGCGGTTCTCCAAACATGCTCTCTTTGACCACGATCGAGGATCGAAATATGTTCTCCATGCAATTCTCCATATGGTTCTCTATCGTGCACTTCTTGACCAAGCGATATGCATCTCCATTCGATCTCGAATGTGCGCTCCTCGATCATGGCCGAAGATCGATACGAGTCTCCACTCAGTCCCTACACATTTCGATCCTCGATCATGATTAAGGAGTGGTACATATCTCCACTTGATCTTCCTATTCTTTCCAGCTTAAAGGATGACTTAAAGACCTAAAGATTAGATATTAGTGCTACCTATGATCGTCTACACTTAACGAAGGTCGAAAACCAAACTCATCCACCTAACACAGCTGACCTCTGCAACTTAAGACATTCTGATGGAAGAAAAGTAATGCATTCCTTAAAGAAAAGCTTTTACAAAATTCGATCACTCCAATACAAAAATTCCTCGATAAATACCAAGGTTGACAAAATAGAATGACCTATATTAAGCCTGGACATGCTTGAGCTGATAAACAAAAAGTTTAAGCTCCCTCGAGACCATGGGACTCGTCGACCTCAGCGTGGTCGGAGAGGATGATAATAGTTGGAGGTGGAGCCGACGCAGCATCCTTAGGCGCCCGATCTTCACAAGCTGGGCTGAAGAGCTTCTTGACCTGCAGCACCTTATCACCAACCTCACCGACCTCCTCCTCATCGTCCGACTCTAGGAGATCGAGGTTGAGATCAGCAAAGCAATTTTTGACCTTCTTTTTGAAATCCTTAGCCCCCTACACATATGAGAGCAAGTTGAACTCTGTCTTAATATCTTGAAATACGATCAAAGAGTGGAAGGCTTCGACTGCAACGACCTTAGTGTTGTGTAAGGTTCCAATGCACATTCGGTGAGACTCAGAGAGAGGTTGGTAGCCGAAGGAGACTCGATGAAACTCTGGAAGAGGATGATAGCTAAAGAAATTCGATGAGACTCTGACTGGGGCTGGTAGTCGAAGGGAGGTTGATGTATTAACAACAATTGTGGGAGTCAATAGGAAGGATCGATTGGTACTTAGTTGGTAAGATTAAATGGGTCTAACCACCTAGCCTACTGATTGAGGATGGCCTCCAACTTCTCGTACTTCTTTTTCTCGACTAATAGCCAAGCTTCAGTGTCGGCCTGGTATGTGAAAAGTTTGGACTCTAGTTGCTTCATCTTTTCTTTCAGTGACTTGTTCTCCTCCTCAACTTCAGCTTGTGCAGTCGGACATCGTCCGCCCTTCGGGTGGCCTGAGTGATATTTTTCTCGGCCTTCCTCAAAATTCATCAAGCTTCATGGACCATCTCTGAAAAATGGTCAAAGTGGTGGATGAGCTACAAAAGAAAAAGGAAAGAGAATAGGTCAGCAAAAAGTAGTTAAGAAGAAAAGATCAAAAAGAGCCAAGGAAGGTCGATAGATCATCACTTACCTAGAGAAGGGAGTCCCACGAATCCTAAATTTGAAATGCCCTACCTTCAGTATTGAAGACTTCAACATCGGCTGGCAGGTGGGCTGACCTAAGAAGAGATCGTGCGAGCCGATAATCATCGATGGCCTTCTTGATGTCCGGAGCCTCAACATCCAGTGGAACCTCCACCAAGGGAAACACCTTAACCGGAAGGTTGGCTTGGCAGGAAGACATACGCATCAAAATTTGAGGGGTCCCTGAACTCTACTGCGATGAGGATAAAGAAGGCCGGGGGGTAGGTTCCCCCAGCACGACGAAGCATAGGGAATGCATGGCTTTCATTGATGCTGACTCTTTCCATAGAAGAGCACTACTGGGCCCTGAGGAACCTCCAACCATGGGCTGGGTGAGCACAGCCTCGATTCGATGACATTTTGGAGTAGGAGTGGCACCTGCCTTCCTCTTCTTCATAGCTCAACGAACAGCCTCCAGATCCTCGGGATTCATTGCTGCATGGAAGATGAGGTTAGTCAAAAAGAAAAGAAGTGCCGAACTAAAGAAGATGCATAAAAAAAAGACTTACATCTAGGGTTGGTCGAACTCAACCCGATCTTGAATAAATTCTCCTCAGTAAGGAGCTTGGTCAGTAGAGAGGGAGTATGATAGAAGATTTGCTCCAATACCTTCTCCTCAACATCTAATAAAATTGGAGCTCTGACTATCAATCTATGAGGTCAACCATATGATATATTGAAGTCCCAGGATTGCTCAATCGAGATAAAAAAGAAATGCTCCTTCTAGTTATAAATCGAGGAAGGAGTCCCTCGAAAGAGATGATGCTCCTTTTGAGGAGAGGCATACCACCATCCAACCTTTGTAAGGTGCTCCTTCAATGTGAAGCAAGTTCGAAAGAGGTGGGAGGTTGGTTTGACCCCGAGCAGAAGGCAGTGGGTAAAGAAACCTAAGATCTAGCATCATAAGTTCAGCGCAATGCTACAAAAACTTATTCTATATAAATTAAGAAATTCTATGATGAGGAAATGGAAGGGTAGCCAAAGATCGGCCTTCATCGATTTCTCATAAAGACCTACTCGACCTAGATGAGGAAGAGCCATTCATTCCCTGGGAACGATGATCTCTAGCCTAAACTCAACTGGGACTTGATATTTTCAACCTAATAATCTCCAAGTCCTTGAAAGTGAGGATGGAGTTCACCCTAAATAGACCAAAGTTTGAAACTTCAGGCCTATCCAAAGAATAAGCAATATCGGACTCAGAGTCCACATCCCTAACTATTAGATGTATGTCTTAGAAGCTAACATGCCTGACATATTGTAATAAATTTGGGACATAATTTTATATTTAATACATTGATTTGATCAATAGAAAGACAAGTTTGATTTTCATTCAAGAGTGATGTATTATTGAATCGTCCATGGAATTAATACTTCGATACATATTCTCAAAGTATTGAAAATTAGAGGCATATATAAAATTTTTAAATGCTCCCAGTCATAGTATCATCATAAGGATGGTGATTAATCCGGATAGACCGACGCACAGATCACTTTCTTCAAGATAGATGAGTCTTTGGTCTACAGTATAAAAATACTGAATGACAAGTGTGGATAGTTGTTAGAGAATAACTAGTACTGAGTGTGACTATATGAGAGATCACTTGAATTTTTACTTGATCGTTAGTGATTGTCTTGATACTATAGTTATGTAAATGATCTTTTGATCTATGATAGTATGATTGCTCGTAGTGAAGCTGCTAAAGTTTGACTGATATATAAATATGACCTCATTGAGGTCTTATAGTGGATGTTGGTGATAGTTGATCCACTGTACAAGTGGGATGTGCATTTAGATGGAATCTATCGACCTTGATAGAGAGGAGTAATCCTATGAAATTTGAGAGGCTAAGTCCAAGATCTGTGGCCACAATAGTGTGATTGATAGAAAAAAAAATTTATGAGGATCATAATTAAACTTGAGCTAATCGAATCTATCATATTACTGATGATGAGGTTTGATGATTTATCCATGATCTGCCATTTAGTTAGGACTCACGATAGAGAGACTAAATCACATATAAACTATACTTTGAGATTCTATTTTAATTCTACTAGATTATCACTATATACTGCTGGGTATCACTGGTGGATTGTGAGAGCTCAATAAGATTGTTGAGGATCGACAAGCCTTAATGAGTTAGAGTAAAATCATTCTGATTCATTGAAAAAAGTTTCAATGATACTATGATAGAGATTATGGTACTCATTACCAGATAGAATTGAACCTATGGGCTCACACAACAAAAAGATTAGACTTGGAATAAGCAATTGAGATTATAAAATCTTAATTGGATTTAGAGAAACTCTATTGGATTCAGAATAATCTTGCTAGCATATGGTTGAACCCAATTTTTTCTTTGTACTTGAATTATTTATTTGATAAGATTAATTTGAGTTAATTATCAGTCAATAACTTAAATGAATTAGATTTATTGAGCTCTAATTGTTGGGTGCCTAGGGTTTTAGATCATATGCATTAAGGATTCAAACTCTTAATCAAATTTCTTGATTATTTGCATTGGGATGCCACTTGATTTGATCAAGTTGGACATGCCCGCATGATAGAGGGTGTGTGGGACCAACAAGGGGTATCCCCTAAGTCCCATATGGTGGGACCAGCAAGGGGTGTCCCCTAAGTCCCATATGGCGTGTAAGAAAGTGGGTTAAAAGGCTCCAATAGTTGCGCCTCATGGATCTCCTAAAGGGGGTCAAATATCTAAAGCCACAAAGATTCCTAATGCAAGTAGGACTTATATTAGGGGACTATTTAGTTTTCAATAAGATTCAAAATTTTTGTCTATTTAAAGAGGCCTTTTCTAAGGCTCTAATCATCAGATTTTCAGCAGCCTCTATGCCTCCTAAGAGCTCCCTACGTCTCTCCTTCTTCTCCCTCTTGTTTCCAACACCCAAAGGGGTTTGGGCATCCATCATCTCTACACCCAAGAAAGCTTGGACGACACTTCCTTGTGGCTGATTTTTAGAGCTTGATTACTGCATAACCATGGAAAGGAGAGAAAAATAAGAAGAGAAGAAAAAGTTCAAGAAAAGGATCAAAGAGTTGATCGTGATTCAAGCTTCATTCAGATTCGCAGGGTGATCATTCTTGGAGAAGAAAGATCAACATCATAAAGAGCTATTTTAGGTTGATTCTGAGTAGATATCCATAGAAGCTGGGTACTTACACGGCTAAGAGAGAATCTACCTTCTTTCAAATTCAATTTTGAAGAAAAAAATTGTGAAACAAATATATAACTCGATCACAATATTTAATTTCAGCATAAAATTCAGTATGTGTTCAATTTCAGCATATGAAGTAGATCCTTATATTCTTTATTTTATGCATATATGATTTAGATTAAAAAATATTTTAATCTTCTATTCTGCTATGTTGTTAGAAAAAAAAAATTTAAAACATACATGCATGCCCCTACACAAAATTCCAACAGTGGTATCAGTGCCATAGGTTTCATATGCATGAAATCGATATATATATTTTTGAAAAAAAATTTAAAATTTAATTTTTTTTATACATGAGATATATAGATAATTACTTTGAGTCTAAAATTTATTTTAGATTTAATTTTTAGTTCATATATTCGATATGTGAAGGTATGCATAGATCTGAAATTTATTCTAGATAGAATTTCAGTTCATATATATGTGATATATAGATACATGCATAAATCTAAAAATTATTTTGATCTAATTTATGATTCATATATGAGATGTATGATTATATATTTAGATCTAAAAGTTAATTTTAATTTGATTCATAATTTATATATGAGATATGTGATATCATATTATGATCTGAATTTTTGTTTAGATCTGAATTTTACATGTATATATGAGGTATATGCTTGTATGTTAAATCTAAAAATTAATTTCATGATTTAAAATTTATTTTTTATATAAAAAATTTAAATTTAAAATTTAATTTTAGAATTTAAAATTTATGTTTGTACATGAGGATTTTGATCATGGATAAATCAAAAAATAGGTCATATAATTAGATTGCATTTAGGGTTTTTGATTGGAACATAATGGGTCTAATTCGATTAAGTAGCTTATTAAATCAAGTCAAGTATTCATTAGAATTAGATTAATTAAGTTTTAAGATTATACAATTATTGTTGATCAAATCGATTAAATCCCATATAGAATCGATTAACCTAAAGACCTAATTTGACTCGATAGCTTCAGCCTGATTCGTTTAAGCTAACCTATTTGAACCAATTAACCTATTGATGTCTAAAGTAAGTAATTGAGAGGTGATTATTTAATTAGTTTTGTTCACTGATCTGACCAATTTATTGGTGTCTAAAGAAAATAAAGGGAGGACCCCATCGATCTCTACTTATCTGGCTAATTTGGAAGATTGAGTCTTGAATAAGGTTACTTGGTAGTTTAGTTTAGCCCATGTCAATTAGATCAGTTATATGATGACTGATTAGATGAGATCTAAATCTAAACTTTTTCATAAATATTAAGTCCATAGATCTTTTACCATTGTAGATGTGCGGCATGGTACTAGTATTGATGGTTCTCAGTTAGTCATAGTAGTTCAGTTGCACTGAAAATACGCAACCACTTTATTAGCAAAGAGTTACTCCAGGATAAAGATGAGATTGGACCCAATAACTGCAAGGTGAGGGTCCCAATGGCGGCTTTGCACCTGCTTATGAATGGTGAATCAGATTTAACTAAGTGTAGTCAATAACTGTTAGGTGAGCCCACATAACTTAGAGACCAAGTTACTGCAACATGCTTAGAGAAGTATCTGGACAAAGAGTTATCCATACATCGATATGCGTGTTATCAATAACTATTAAGTAAGGTGCATGGTATCGGTGGAACCGTAGCACCCATTAAAAATTTAGTTGTCGCGTTAGGATTTTCGCTTCTCACTTGGAAAGTATAGGGATCCGAAAAAAATAGTGAGAGTCATTGTTTGCTTTTTAAAATTTTTAGAGTAAATATAAATTTAAAATATAAAAATCTAAGTTGAATCTCTACTCTCACAGTTAAACCATATCAGTTTGAAACCCTCTAGCCGGCATCTTTGAATCCAATCATTTGATCAAAACCAATTTTAAAGATTAGCTAAGAAACATCAGGATTATTCTGACTTCAGAAAAATTAGATCATGTACTTGATCAGAAACTCTTAGTGTTACCAAACTATCCTACTACTAAGCAAAGAACAGCATATGAAAAGTGAATGGATGAAAATAGTTAGATTAAGTGCTATATACTGGCTTCTATGTCAAATAAGTTGTAGAGCCAATATGAGCATATGCCCACTGTCAGGGCCATGATTACTTACCTACAAGAGTTGTATGGTGAGCAAAGCCGAACTGCATACTTTGAAGTGTCCAAGAGACTCTTCAATCTGAAGATGCACAAAGGGCAGTTAGTCTATGACCACTGCATGACAGTGATCAAGGACATAGAGGAGCTTGAGAAGCTTGGATGAAATATGCAAAAGAAATTGTAGATGGATTTGATCCTTCAATCCCTTATGAGTTTATATGGTCAATTTATTGTAAATTTTTATATGAACAAATTGGATTGCACTATATTTAAATTGGTCAACATATTAGTTAAAGCTGAGAGAATCTTGAAAAGTTCAAGAAGCACTATTCTTACTGTGGAGCAGACTTCTTCATCCAAGAAAAAGTCTGGTTGGAAGAAGAGTAAACCTGTAAAGAAGCAGAAGAAAGAGAGTAAGCTAAAGAAGAATGTTCTGAAGAAGGTTGAAGCAAAGAAAAAGTATTTTCACTGTAATGTTGAAGGCCACTCAAGGAGGAATTATCTACTCTACCTAAAGATTCTGAAGATCAAGAAGGGTGACAAACATTCAGAATGTATGCTCGTAATTAAATCTAACCTAATGGTTTCTTCTACTTCTAGTTGGATATTGAATTCTGGTTCGAGGGATCATATATGTACTTCAATGCAGGGTCTAATAGAAAGTAGGAGGTTAAGGAAAGATGACATGATTCTTCGGATCGGCAATGGAGCAAAAGTTACTGTAGAAGCCGTTGATAGTTATCCTCTTCGATTACAGTCAGAATTTAGATTAAATTTAAAAGATTGTTATTTTATTCTTGTAGCTAGTTGAAATTTAATTTTCGTATCTATGGTAGCATAAGATGGTTTTAATTTTAATTTTAATAAAATTTTTATTTTATTTATTTATAAAATAAATTGATTGTATGTGATCTTTTAATTGACAGTCTTTATCACTTGCATATTAATACGAATATAAATTTAAATAAGTAGTGAGTACCGTAGGTCAAAAGAGATTCAGAGATGAAATTAATTAAAAGTACTTGTGATCTCATAGATTAGATCATATTGAAGAAGATAGGATAAATAAACTAAAAAAAGATGGGATCTTTAGCTCTTTTGATTCAGAGTCATACCCAGCTTGTGAATCTTACCTTCCAAAAAAAATGGCTAAGTTATCCTTTGTGGGATATGGAGAAGGGTCATCGAGTTACTTGCCCTGATACACACCAACATGTATGGGCCATTTGATGTACAGGCCAGGAGAGGTTATAGCTACTTCATCATCTTTACCGATGATTTATCATGATATGAATATGTATATCTGATGAAACATAAGTCTGAAGCCTTTGAAAAGTTCAAAAAATTTAGAAACGAAGTAGAAAAATAAACAAATAAATCCATTAAGGTTCTTCGATCTAATCGAAGAGGTGAATATCTTAGTAAAAAATTTCTGAGATATCTTAACGATAACGGCATAGTCTCTCAATAGACTCTTCTTGGAACACCTCAGCTCAATAGAATATCCGAAAGGAGGAATAGAATCCTATTAGATATAGTCAGGTCTATGGTGAGCTTCACCAATTTACTCTTATATCTTTAGGGACATACCTTATTAACTATAATTCACTTATTGAATAGGATTCCATCAAAATCCATTCCTACCACACTATATGAGATATAGCATGGTAAGATGCCGAGTCTAGGTTATCTTAAGACTCGAAAATGTTTGACAAATAGCTGATAAATTAGAGGATAGATCTATAATAGCTCATTTTATTGGATATCCAAAAGAATCAATGGGATACTACTACTTTTTACAAGATCATAATGTAATTATGAGTCGGAATGTCATATTTTTAAAAAAATAGTTTATCTAGAATGGTAGCAGTGGAAGATTAGTTGAGCTTGAAGAGAAGATCTCTAAAGAGCAAAGAGCTATGAATCTTCAGAAACCCATTATTCATGAGCCAGTAGTTGTGTTCCTCCACCATCTCATAGATTTAGTAGGGTCTTCCATCCTCCTGAAAGGTATATGGGTATGCTTATGGAGGAAGTAAAGAAAATATTTCTTATAGAAGATAAGGGTTATGGTGATGATCCTAATACTTTTGATGAGACAATGTCTGACATCGATTTTGAGAAATAGTTAGATGTAAAGAAATCAAAAATTAACTCAATACACTCGAACTAAGTATGGACCTCAGTGGATCCACTTGAGAGTACAATACCTATTGGGTGTAAATTGATCTACAAAAAAAAATAAATACAGATGGTAAGGTAAAGATCTATAAAGTTAGGCTTGTGGTAAAAAGTTATACTTAGTGTGAAGGTATTGACTATCAAGAAATCTTCTCGTCTGTAGCCATGCTGAAATCTTATCCGCACACTGCTTACTATTGTAGCTTATTATAATTATAAAATTTGATAGATGGATGTGAAAACTACTTTTCTGAATAGATATCTTGAGGAAGATATCTATATGGAGTAGCCTTTGAGTTTCACATCAGGTGATGGTGATCACCGAGTCTGCAAGCTACAAAGGTCCATATATGAATTAAAGCAAGCTTCTCGAAGTTGGAATCTTCATTTTGATGATGTGATCAAATCATTTGATTTTATTAAAAATAAAGAGGAACCTTGTATATACAAGAGGGTTAGTAGGAGTGCCATAATATTTTTCGTATTGTATGTGGATAATATTCTCCTCATTGAGAATGATATTCATATACTGACCTCGATCAAAAGATGGCTGTCCAAGTTCTCCATGAAAGATCTAGGGGAAGCATTCTATATTCTTTAAATAAAGGTTTATAGGGATAGATCTAAAAGGATGTTAGGCCTATCACAAAAGCTGTACATAGAGAAAGTTCTAAAGAGGTTCAACATGAAAAACTCTAAAAGAGAACTTTTACCTCTTAGTTATGGTATTCGTCTTTCCAAGATGATGTATCCGACCACATCTGAGGAAGTTCAATGCATGAGTAGGATTCCTTATACCTCGGTCATAGGGAGCCTCATGTATGTCATGCTGTGTATTTGACCTGATATTATCTTTAATGTGAGTGTCACGAGTAGATATCAGTCGAATCCAGATGAGGAGCACTAGATAGCTGTGAAGGACATCCTTAAGTACTTGAGAAGAACTAATGATTTGTTCTTGATCTTTGGAGGAGGTTTTGAGTTATGAGTCGAGGGGTATACTGATTCAGATTTCATGTCTGATTTCGATGATAGAAAGTTTACATCAGGATATGTGTTTGCATGTAATGGTGGCACAGTCAGCTGGAAGAGTTTCAAGCAACCCATCATAGCAGATTTAACCCCAAAAGTTGAATATGTCGCTGCTTTGAATACTGCAAAAGAAGACTTCTAGTTCAAAAAGTTCATTGTGGAGCTTGGGGTAATGACATCGGATGCCATACTACTTTATTGCGACAACAATAGAGCTATAGTACTTACTAAGAAGTCGATGTCTCATCAGAAATCAAAGTACATCAAGTAGCAATTTCATATCATATGCGATTACCTCAAAAAAAAATATGTCGAGGTGCGAAGAGTAGACTCTGTAGATAATATGGTAGACTCGCTGACAAAGCAATTGAGCCAGCCAAAGGTGGAAGTCTACCTTAAAAAGATGGGATTTAGATTAATGGCCAATTGGCTTGAGTCCAAGTGAGAGATTGTTAGATGTATGCTCTAGAAGTCAATATGGCTGACACATTGTAAAAAATTTAGGATATAATTTTATACTTAATACATTGATTTGATCAATAAAAAGACAAGTTTGATTTTCATTCAAGAGTCATGTATCTTTAAATCATCCATGAAATTAATACTTCGATACATATTCTCAAAATATTGATAATTGAGACATATATAAAATTTCTAAATGCTCTCGGATATAGTATCATCATGAGGATAGTGATCAATCCAGATAAATTAATACACAGATCACTTTTTTTAGGATAGATGAATCTCTTGTCGATAGTATAGAGACATTGAGCGATGAGTGCAGGTAGTTATTAGAGAATAACTAGTACTGAGCGTGATCATACGAGAGATCACTTGAATTTCTACTCGATCATTAGTGATCATCTCAATGCTGTAGTTGTGTGAATGATCTTTGAATCTATAATGGTATGATTACTTGCAATGAGACTGCTGGAGTTTGACTGACACATAAATATGATTTTGTTGAGATCTTGTAGTGGTTGTTGGAGACAGTTGATCTACTATTGAAGTATGGTGTGCATCTAGATGGAATCTATCAATTTGGATAGAAAAAAATAGTTCTATAAGATTTGAAAGACAAAATCTAAGAGTCTATGGCCATAGTAGTGTGATTGATGGAAAAAATTTTTCATAAGGATTACAATTGGATTTGAGCTAATCGAATCTATCATATGACTGATGATGAGGTTTGACGATTTATCCATGACCTGCCATCTAGTCGGGACTCATGATAGAGGGACTGAATCACATGTAAACTACACCTTGAGATTCTATTTTGATTCTACTGGGTTGTCACTACATACTGTTAGGTATCACTGGTGGATTGTGAGAGTTCACTAGGGTTGCTCAGAATCAACAATCCTTGATGAGTTAGAGTAAAATCATTTCGATCTGTTGAAAAGAGTTTCAATGATACTATGATAGAGATTATGGTATATCTCACTACCAGATAGAATTGAGTCTATGGGATCACACAATAAATGGATTAGATCTAGAATAAGCAATTAGACTTATGAAGTCTCAATTAGATTTAGAGAAACCCTATTGGGTTTAGGATAATCTTGCTAGCACATGGTTGAACCTAATTTTCTCTTTGCACTTGAATTATTTATTTGATAAGATTAATTTGAGTTAATTATCTGCTAATAATCTAAATGAATTAGATTCATTGGACTCCAATTGTTAGGTGCCTAAGATTTTGGATCATATGCATTAAGGGTTCAAACATTTAATCAAATTCTTTGATTGTTTGCATTCGGATGTCATTTGATTCGATCAAGTTAGGTATGCCCACATGATAGAGGGCATGTGGGACCAGCAAGGGGCATCTCCTAAGCCCCATATGGCATGTGAGAAAGTGGGTTAAAAAGCTCCAATAGTTGGTGCCTCATGGATCTCCGAAAAGGGATCAAATATCTAAAGCTATAAGGATTCCTAATGCAAGTAGGACTTGTATTAAGGGACTATTTGATTTTGAATAGGATTCGAATCTTTTATCTATTTAGAAGGGCCTTCTCTATGGCTCAAAGTATCAAAATTTTAGCAGCCCCCATGCCTCCTAAGAGCTCCCCATGCCTCTCCCTCTTCTCCCTCTTGTTTTCAATGCCCAAAGGGGTTTGGGCATCCTTCATCTCCATGCCCAAGGAAGCTTGGATGGCACTTCATTGTGGCTGATTTCTAGAGTTTGGTTGCTGTATAACTAAGGGGAAGAGTAAGAAAAGAAGCGAAGAAAAAGATCAAACAGTTGATCGCGATCCAGACTTCGTTTAGATTCACAGGGTGATCGTTCTTGGAAAAGAAAGATCAACACCATAGAGGGCTATTCCAAACTGATCCTAAGTGGATACCCATAAAGATTAGGTACTTATATGGCTAAGAAAGAACTTACCTTCTTCCAGATTTAGATTTGAAGAAAGAAATTATGAAACAGGTATGTGATTCGATCACATATTTAATTTCAGCATAAAATTGAGCATGTGTTCAATTTTAGCATATGAAGTAGATCTTTGTATTCTTTATTTTATGCATGCATGATTTAGATTAAAAGATATTTTAATCTTTTATTCTATTATATTATTTAAAAAAAAAATTAAATCATACATGCATATCCCTATATGAAATTTCAACACTAACGTCATCACCCAAGCTCCAGGTGGAGGGGGATGAACTAGACTCACTCATAACTGAGAAGTGAGAAATTGACCTAAAGATGAGACGGCCAAGCAATCAAGGGATGACAAATGACTGTAGCTCAATTTTAACCAAGCAACTGGGTAGAATCTTCAAGTGCCAAAGCTCGCGGCCCCCCTTACAACAATAGAAACAGTACAACAAAAGTTACCATGGTCCTATTTATATAGGGCCAGGATGGCTCTGATTTACTGTTGATTCACCTCCCCTGGCCGATGCTCAATAAATGGCACCCCGTGATTGGTCAGGACATCGCTCCCACAGATCTGAGAAATCAACGATCCAGATTTGAAGATGATTCATCTCAGGAAGTCGATCTTCGACATGTGTCAACAGAGGATAACCCCATGAAATCAGCCTCGACCTCGGACTGGTACTCTTTTCGACCGACCTATGGATAGCTTGGCCTCAAGAGTGGGGGGCATCTATTGTGGATCTGTACCTCGACCTCGGTACTAGCTGAGCTGTGTAAGATGATGCCTGTTAGACTGGGTATATGATAGATGAAGATCACTAGGCACGACCTACTAAATTAGCAGTCGTTCATACTC
>NC_025996.2:140173080-140235580 GCF_000442705.2 Elaeis guineensis | reverse complement strand
TGGTCAAACTATCTTCTACTGGCACATGTCAAAGATCGGCATTTTTAGATGAACCATCTTCAAATCTGGGCCATTGAATCATTGAATCCGCGAGAGCCATGATTTGATCAATCAGAGGCTGCCATTTGTCGAACATCGATCGGGGGAGATAAATCGATAATAGATCGAAGCTGTCTGGGCCTTCTATAAATAGGGGCCACTATAACTTTTAGTTTTACTGCTTTTGTTATTCTGAGGGGGAACTCTGCCACTTTGCTTTCTTAAAGATTCTGCTCGGTTGAAGCTGAGCTACCATCGATCCCATCCTCGTCTCTCGTTTGCTCAACCGCGTCATTCTTTAGGTCAGTTCTTTGTTGTTTATCATGAGTGCATTGAGTTTGTCCCCATCCACCTAGAGTTCAGATGATGATGTGAGAGGCATGGACCAAGAGTGCAAAGTAGCTTATTCTTCAGGTAGGCCCGAAGGGAGTGAGGTCCCAAGCTATGGATTGTTCAGGGTGAACTTTGTCCTTACCTTGGAGGATTTGGAGATTTTCAAGTTGAAATACCAAGTCTCGATCGAGTTTAGATTCGAGGTTGCCATTCCCGAAGAATGGATAGCTCTTCTTCATCAAGGTTGGATAGGTCTTTACAAGGAATCCCTGAAGATCAGTCTTAGGCTGCCTTTCCACTTTTTGGTCATAGCATTTCTTAACCTATATAGAACAAGCCCTTGTAGCATAGCACCAAACTGATGGCCTCAAATTTTAGCCTTTTTTACCCATTGTCTTCTTCTCGCGGTCGAATCGACCTCCTGCCTCTTTCGGGCTTATTTCACATTAAAGGAACATCTTATAGAGGTTAGGTGGTGGTACATCTTCTCTCAGAAGAGACGTCGTCTCTTTTAAGGTGCTCGTTCCTCGGTCCATAACTGGAAGGAGTGCTTCTTTTTTGTCTTGACTGAGCAATCCTAGGACTTCAACACATCATGGGGTCACCCTCATAGATTGGCGGTCAGAGTTTCCACACTGTCAGATGTCGAGGAGGCATTAGCATAGGTATTTGGTCTCACTCCCCCTCCGCCATCCAAGGTCCTAATCGAGGAGAGCTTGTTCAAGGTCGGATTGAGCCCGATCGATCCTAAGAGTAAGTACCTTCATCTTATTCAGTTTAGCCTTATATTCTTTTGAATAACTTTGCCTCTTATGCAGTAATGAATCCCGAAGATCTGGAAGCTCTTTGTCGAGCCACAAAGAGAAAGAAGGCAAGTGCAGCCCTAGCTCCCAAGCATGGCCGAACTTAGGCCGTCCTCACCTAGCCCATGGCTGGAGGGTTCCTCGGGGCCCGAGGGTGCTCCCTTGAGGAAGGAGTCAGCACCGGCAAAGGCCGTATAGCCTCTTCGTTCTGCTGCATAGGGGGAACCTACCCCCCGACCTTCTGCTTCTCATCGCAATGGAGTTCGGGCACCCCCTGAATTTTGGTGTGCATGTTTTCTCGCCTAGCCGACCTACCGATAGAAGCATCCCCTTCGGTGGAGGTTCTACTAGATGCCGAGGCCTCAGACACCAGGAAGGCCATTGATGATTACCGGATCATCCGATCTCTATTCAAGTCGGCCATACTGCCGACCAACATTGAAGCCATCAATGCTGAAGGTGGGGTGTTCTGAATCCACATTCGTGGGACTCCCTCCTTCAGGTAAGTGATGGTCTACTGCCATTCCTCGATTTAATCCGATCTTTCTGCTTAGTTCTTTACTAATCTCCCTCCTTCTCTCTTCTCTTCTCTTTTTTTTTGTAGCTCATCCACCACGTTGATCATTTCTCGGAGACAATCCATGAAGCTCGATGAATTTTAAGGGAGGCTAAGAAGAAGGCCCCTCAGGCCACCTGAAGGGAGGGTGACGCCCAGCTCTCCAAGCTGAAGGTTGAGGATGAGGCTAGATCGCCGAAGGAAGAGGTGAAGCGACTGGGGTCTGAGCTCGCCATGGTCCAAGCTGACGCTGAAGCTCGATTATCTGTTGAGAAGAATAAATGCAAGGAGAAGCTAGAAGCTGCTAGGGTCACCACGATCGAAGCCTTCCACTCTTCGATCAAATTTTTAGACATCAAGGTGGAGTTCAGCTCAACCTCGTACCTACTGGGATCAAGGACTTCAAAGAAAAGGTTAGAAACATTTTTCTGACCTCAACCTTGGTTCCTTGGGGTTAGATGGTGAGGAGGAGGTCGGCGAGGTTGGTGACGAGGGACTGCGAGTCGAGGAGCTCTTCAGCTTGGTTCATGAAGATTAGACGGCCGAAGATGTTGCGTCGGCTCCGCCTCCAGCCATCATCATTCTCTCCAAACATGCTAAGGCTGATGAGTCCCGCACTTCTGAGGGAGCTTAAACTTTTGTACCCTAGCTCAAGCTTGTCCGAGCTTGAAAGTTGGTCAGTTCCTTTTTGGGAACCTTGGAGTCTATCGAGATATTTTGTAATAGATCGATCAAAATCTTATAAAAATCTCTCTTTCAGTGAAATTACCTTTTTTCTTCATTATTGTGTCAACAACAAAGTCATGAAGATCGGCCACTTTATTGTAACTGTGTTCGATGTCCGACCTATATGAAGTATTGCAAAGGCCGTTCATCACCTTTAGGTCCTTTTCTTGGCAGCGAGGAGTGGAAATCGATTGTCTCCGAGTGAAACAACTGTCATAGTTCGATAGGTAAAAGGTCAAGCTTGGGGATGTTCGGTCCTCAGCTATAGCCGAGGAGCGCATGATGGAGACAAACGGAGATGCATACCTTTTCTCGATCATGGTCGAGGAGCACACGATGAAGATCAATTGGAGATGCATTCCGCTCCTCGATCATGACTGAGGAGCATGCAATAGAGACGAATGGAGATGCATACCTCTCCTTGACTATGGTCGAGGAGCGTGCAATGGAGATCGATTGGAGATGCATTCTACTCCTTGATCATGATCGAAGAGCGTGCGATGGAGATCGATTGGAGTTGCATTCTACTCCTCGATCATGACTGAAGAGTGCATGATGGAGAGCCGCATAGAGATGCATATCGCTCCTCGATCGTGGCTGAGGAGCGCATGATGGAGATCGATTAGAGACACATTTCGCTCCTCGATCGTGGTTAAGAAGTGTGCGATGGAGAGCCGCATGGATATGTGTACAGCTCTTTGACCATGGCTGAGGAGCATGATGGAGATCGATTGGAGATGCATTCTACACCTCAGTCATGGCTGAGGAGCATGCGATCGATCTCCTCTACCGTGGTCGAGGAGCACGCAATGGAGATCAATTGGAGATACGTTCCACTCCTCGACCATGGTCGAGGAGCGTGCGATAGAGAGCCGCATGGAGATGCATACCACTCTTTGGCTGTCACCGAGGAGTATGTGATGGAGATCGATTGGAGGTCGAGGAGCACACGATGAAAATCGATTGGAGATGTATTCGCACATGATAGAGAGCCGCATGGAGATGCATACCGTTCGATCGTTGCCAAGGAACGTACGTTGTTTCAAAAAAAATACATAGATCTGCAAAAATAATATTTTATTATTTAATTCAATAAAATTTATAATTCAAGGGTGATAGATACATAAGTTGTCGAAGTTTCAAGTCCTGAAAATTAGAGTTCCATCAAGCCGACAAAGGTGATAGACTCCTAACCGAACTACTTCGAGAATACGATACGGGCCTTCCCAGTTCGGCACAAGCTTCAATCATTTAGTTGGATGTAAAACTTTAGCTCAGCGAAGAACTAGTTGTCTAGCGAGGAATGATTTCCTCTTGCTTGTGAATTATAGTACCGAGCTACTCTTTGTTGATGGTTGGCCATTCGAATCAGTGCTCACTCTAGGATTTCTTTCAGCAAGTCTAGATTTGCTTTCAGCCTAATGGAATTGTTATCTATGTCAAACTCTTCTACCTGCAACGTGAGCAAGCCAATCTCAAGAGGTATGATGGCCTCGGTTCCAAAAGCCAGCTTAAAGGAGGTCTCTTTGATCAAAACCCACTGAGTCGTGCGATACACCCAGAGCACATGGTATAGTTCTTCAACCCATAATCCTTTAGCCTGACCCAGTCGAGTATCTAGCCCTTGCAGCAAGGTCCAATTTGTTACTTCAGCTTCATCGTTGCTCTAAGGATGAGCTACTGAAGTCAATCTGTAGGAGATGCCGAGCTCATTATAGAACTCCGTGAACTTCGGATTGTCAAACTAGTGCCTGTTGTCGGTGATGATTATTTGGGATAAGCCAAATTGGTAAATGATCAACTTTTATACAAAATCACGAATCTTGGCCTTAGTGATGGTCGCCAATATTTCCACTTTCATCCATTTAGTGAAGTAGTAGATCGCAACCAACAAAATTTTTTTTTATACCACCATGATGGAGAAAGGTCTAAGGATGTCCATTCTCCACTAGGCAAAGGGTCAGAGTACGATAATTGAAGCCAAAGGGGTCAAAGGTCGATGCTGGATGTTTCAGGTCCTCTGGCACTAGTCATATTTGTTCACCAAATCAACAGTGTCCTCTGCATGGCCGGCCAAAAGTATTTCTATTATAGCACCTTATGGGCGAGGGTCTTATCTCCTAAGTGATTGCTGCAGATCCCCTCATGAACTTCTCATAGGGCATATTGAGCTTCTGAGGGATGAAGGCACTGAAGTAAGGGAAGGGTGAAGGACCTTTTGTATAATCTCCTATCATAGATAAGGTATTGCAGTGCAAGATGTCTCAATTTCTTGGCTTCATCGTGATCAGCAGGCAACATCCTATCTTACAGGTAATGCAAGATCAGATCTATCCAACTCAGCTCAAGATCTGTTTGCATCACAGAGGGTTCTTCAATGCTCAGCTTCTTAAGGATTTCGAGGTATGAGCTTCTTTTCAGGTTAGCTGCATTGAGCATTGCGAGCTTTAAGAGGAGATCAGCCCACACATTCTCCATCCTCGATATTTGTTGGATATTCATGGTAGCAAAGTTGGAGGCAAGGTCCTTGACATTTTGTAGGTATTTTATCATGTTTGGCTCCTGCACTTCATATTCTCCCTGAATCTGACCGACGATGAGCTGAGAATCACTATGAACTCTGAGATATCGAACACTCAATACCTTCACCATTCTCAGGCCAGTCACCAATGCTTCATATTCAGCTTCATTGTTGGAGGCAAAAAATCCAAATTGTAGTACATACTCCATGACCACTCCATCTGGGCTAGTCAAGATTAGTCCAACTCCCGAGCCTGTGGTGTTTGAAGAACCGTCTACATGCAGAACCCACCATTCGTCAGTCATCGGAGCTGCCTTCTGACCATTTTGTTCCTCATCTAGGATGGTGACTCTAAAACGAAATCAACCAATGCTTGAGGTTTGATGGACAGCCTAAGTAGATATTTGATGTCGAATTCTCTTAGCTCGATGGCCCACTTAGCTAGTCATCCTGAAGTATCAGGCTGATAGAGTATTGATCTAATGGATTGGTTGGTGAGGATGGCGATGGTATGCGCTTGAAAGTATGGGCATAGCTTCTCAGAAGATATCATGAGAGCATAGGCTACCTTCTTAAGCTTTGTATATCTAATTTCAACATCATAGAGCATCGGACTGACATAGTAGATCGATTTATGCACCTTGACCTCCTACCAGATGAGGACTAAACTAATTGCTGAGGGTAAAACAGCAAGATACAAGTATAGCACTTCTCCAGGTTCTGGTTTGCTTAGGAGGGGAGGTGAGCCGAGGTATCTTTTTAGGTCATCAACTGTGGCTTGACACTCATCCAACCACTGAAAGTTCTTCGCCTATTTGAGAGCTTTGAAGAAGAGGAGGCTTCTTTCGGCTGACCTTGAGAGAAACCTATTTAAAGCTATGATTCTCCCTGTTAGATGCTGTGCTTCTTTGATCATCCTTGGAGGTTTCATTTCTTGGAGAGTTTAGATTTTTTTTGGACTTATTTCGATTCCTTATTGATACACCATGAAACTGAGGAATTTATCGGAGGTAACGCCAAATGCATGCTTACTGGGGTTGAGCTTCATTTGAAAGCACCACAGCATGATGAACGTCTCCTCAAGGTTGGTGATGTAGTGCTCAACAGCTCTCCTTTTGACAAGCATATCATCCATATACACCTCCATATTTCTTCTGATATGCTCTTTGAAGATCTTGTTAACGAGCCATTGGTAGGTTGCACCTATATTTTTTAGGTTGAATGACATAACCCTGTAGCAAAAAAGACTCTTATCAGTAATAAAATAAGTCCTTTCCTCATCCTTAGGGGCCATCCATATCTGATTATATCCAGAGAACGTATCCATGAATGATAAGAGTTGATATCCCGAGGTCGTATCTACCAACTGATCAATGCGAGGTAGAGGGTAGCTATCCTTTGGGCACGTCTTATTGAGGCCGGTATAGTCGATGCATGCACGTCACTTCCCATTAGCTTTCTTAATGAAGACAACATTAGCTAACCATTTTGGGTAATAGACTTCTCGGATGAATACTACCTTTAAAAACTTATCCACCTCTTCTTGTATGGCCTTTTGTCGCTCAGGAGCAAAACTGTGCTTTTTTTGTTTGACTGGACGATGCTTCGGATCCATATTGAGCCGATGAACTATGACTTCTGGATCAATGCTAGGCATGTCAGAGACTGACCAAGCAAATACATCTGCATTAGCTTGGAGAAAAGAGGTGAGATGCCAACGATCCTCTTTACATTAAGTTTGAGCCAATCTTCACTACTTTATGTGGGTCCTCATCAATCAATATTGGAATAAGATCTTCCATTTGATGGCTTCTTTGTTTGGTAAGTTCGTCCTGTACATCTTGCTCATCCATCGACTGTTCCACTGGTGTCGCTCTGTGCAAGGTCGCCATATAGTATTCCTTCGTAAGTTGCTGATTTCCTCATAGCTCGCCGACTCCATATGGAGTAAAAATTTTATCATCAAGTGATAGGTCGATACTATGTCTCGAAGAGTGTTCAATCCAGACCGACCTAGGATGACATTATAGACAGACGAGCTCTTTACTACAAAATAATTTATTTTGATGACTGCCTGCTTTGGATCTTGTCCAGCTATCATGATCAGGGAGATGGTTCCTTCTAAAGGGACTGCGCTATCTGAGAATTCAATCAGAGGTGTATTCCTTTTCATCAATAATTGAGAATTCAGATTCATACGAATAAATGCATCATAAAATAAAATATCAACAGAACTTTCATTATCAACTAGGACTTGATGTACATTCTAATTAGAAATATTTAGAGAAACAACTATAGGATCATCATGTGGACACTTTATTCCTTTTAGATCAGCTTCGAAGAAGATGATTTCATCATCGATCCTCCTCTTCTTTAGCTCTTTCTCTTCAACTCGGCTCAGATCAAAGGTACCATGATCGAGCTGCCCCCCAGAGATCATATAAATCTCCCCTGCTATTGGTTGGTCTTTATGGGGTTCTTCTTGCCGAGGAAGCTCACCGTGCGGGTTCCTTAGGATCCACCATTCATCAATGTAGCATCGAAGATGCCTACATCAGATGAGCACCTCTATCTCCTCCCTAAGCTGCCAGCATTCTTTTGTATCATATCTGTGGTTTCGATGGTAACTGCAGTACTTCCTCAGGTTTCTCACTCGTATCGGAGTGACCATCTTTCTCGATCGGGGGAGCTCTTCTTGCTGTTCTATATCCATGAGGATTTGGGCTCGAAAAGTGTTCAGCACAGTGAAGTAATGGAACCTCCTTGGAGGGGTCCTAGATCGGCTAGGTGCCGTAGGGGATCTAGGTCAGTTATTCTAAGGTGGGGTCCGAGAATGATGAGGCCTTGGTTCCACACGTTGATGCTGCACTCGTCGATAATCTTTCTTCTTCTCCCATCCGACGTTTGGCTGTGATCTGCTATCGAGGTTCTCCCCTTGCTGATCCTAAGCTTCCTTAGTCTGAGCATACCTCTCCACCCGCTCCAACATTTCGATGAAGTCCTTTGGATAGTTTAAGTTGAGCGAGAAGAGGAGGTCATTTTGAAGAAGCCCGACCTTTAGTCTGTCATCATCACGGACTGATCTAGATTCTATACCTCTAAGGTCGCAGCATTAAAGTAGTTGATGTAGTCTCAAAGAGGTTCATTCTCCCTCTGTTTTATGCTAGTAAGAAAATTTGAGTTACGGTGCTACTGATGACTGTCGACAAAGTACGTGATGAATAGCAGACTTAATTGATGGAAGGAGTCCATCGTATTCAGTTGCAGGTTCGAATACTAGTGGCGAGCAGCCTTCCTTAGAGTTGAAGAAAAAGCTCGATAAAGAGTCGCATCATTGGCCCCATGCAAGAGCATAAGAGACCTGAAGTTCTCCAAATGATCCACTGGATCGGTAGTTCTATCGTAGGGCTCCACTTGAGGCATCTTAAATCGAGACAAAAGGGGTTCATTCATAATCTTCTAGGTAAATGGTGGGTCGACGTTAAACCCCAGATCATCATCCGACTGCTTCGGTGCCTGTAGCATATCGATCCATTGTTGCATCTCTCAGAACCTTCTTTCCAAATCATCCTCTCAAGTTAGACGGTGCCGAGGAGAGACGTGATCTGGGGTCAAGTCTCTTCTAAAGATCGAGGTAGGTGATCGCCTAGATCTATGGCAGAATGAGCTACTAGGGTAGCTATGATGACTAGCTCCCGCCCTTGGGCTACAGGGAGATCAGTTTGCTGATATTCCTTTAGTTAGCTATGGATTCTCAGGGATAAGATCAGGTTCACTGTTTTGCTGCATCCCTCTCACCGCAGCTGAAAGCGCTTGCACCTACTAGATAAGGCTATTGTATTGGTCTTGGGAGACCGTTGATGTTGTTGGTGGGGGATTCTTTCGAATCGATGGTGGTGGTACATTGGTCGGTGGGACATTATTGGGCTGCCTGCCATTCACTATAAGAAAACAGTCTTTTTGTGATGAAATTATTTACAATGAAAATATTTTCATTCTCAATAATATTATTTACGATGATAAAAATATTCATAGTAAATAATTTATTATTTATGATGAAAATAATTTTTCATCGTAAATAGTCGCATATCAGCAATAATTTTTTTTATTATAAATACTTATTATTGATGACTAATATTTTTATCAAAACTAATATATTATTTATTTTAATTTTAAATTTTTAAATATTAGTGATGAAAATATTTTCATCATAAATAATTAAGTATTTATGATAAAAAAAATTTTCATCATCGATAAATTTATTTACAATGCAAATATTATTATCATCAATATTAAAAAAATAAAAAATTCAAAAAATTTAAAAATTATTGATTATTTATGATAAAAATTTTTCATCATAAATAATTGAATATTTATGATGAAAAAAATTTCATCATAAATATTTAATTATTTATGATGAAAATATTTTCATCACTAATATTTTAAAAAATTAAAAAATTAAAAAATATTTATTATTTATGATGAAAAATTTTTATCATAAATAATCAAGTATTTTGATAAAAAAAATTTTCATCATCAATACCTAATTATTTATGATGAAAATATTTTCATCATCAATATTTAAAAAATTAAAAATTTAAGAAAAATCTAAAGTTACTTATTATTTATGACAAAAGTTTTTCATCGTAAATAATTAAGTGTTTGTGATGAAAAATATTTACATCATAAATACTTAATTTAAAAAATTAAAAATTTAAAAAAATCATAAAATTTAAATTTTTAATTTTGTGTAAAGCAGCTGCATCTATTTTTTGTAGCAGCTGCATACATCTTTTATCTTTTTATACGATAAAAAAGAAAATGTGAGTTATGATCCAGATCAAACTTTTTGCATAGAAAAATCAAATGAAAGTAGATGATATTTGTAGGATAAAATAAATAAATTTTTTTAAATAAAATGAGCTATATATTTATTTGTGACGTAAAATTTATCTGTTCATCACTGTCACTGTTACTAGTGATATCAATGAATCTTTTTGATGGAGTGTCTATCTTAAGCTGCATGAAAGGAGCTTTCTTTCATACAGAAATCATATAGTTAAGCAGCGTATTCTAGCATGACTTCTACGATCTCGAAAAGTACCATACTTTTCACATTGATCGACGTTCAAATATATCTCTGTAGGAGTTTCAATCATGAGAAGACAAACAATATGAGTACTCATCTTTCTAGCAATGTAAAAGTATAAATATAAGCTTGTGCTTTATAACACAACTTGTACTATCCATAGGTCTACTTTGATTCTAGTTAATTGCTCTTTGATGCTCACACAATTCTTCTTGAATTTTTTAAGCTCGATCCTCATATGCAATATACGAGCTTCTGGATCTCTAACTTTTTATTCCTATCCTCTCCTCCAAATCTCAATCTTGATAATTTTTTTTTGCGATCTCAGAATCACCGCGATATTCTCATACTCTGACTTTCAGAGCAAGGACTCGAAGAAGAAGACAAGCTCCTTGAAGATCGAAGACCTCAAAGCTATTGATCTTCCATAGTACCCATTCTATTGTGGAAGCCAAAGAGCTATTCTTATAACCATTATTAGTGACGTAAATTAAATTTTTTATCATAATTATATTTTTTATGTAATTTTTTTGGAGAAAAAATTTTTTTAGAAGAAAAATCATAAATTAACTATTTATATGAAATTTTTTTGATTATTAAAAAATTAATTTTTTTGAATAAAATTATTTTAAAAAATTTTTTAGACCAAAAATTTTTTAGATTAAAGAAAATTAATTTTATTTTTCAACATGAATATTTTTTTAAAGTCATTTTTTTGTTAAATTTTTTGAGTGAAAAATTATCCTGATGAAAAAAATTCAAAATTAATTTTTTTATCAAATTATTATTGGAAAGACTTTTTAGATTGAAAAATTTGAAAGAAATTTTTTTTTAAAAATTATTAGCAATGTATACTAAATTTTCATTACAAATAGTCTTTAAATTTTTTTAAAAAAATTTATTTATGATGTAAATTTATTTTCTATCGATAACCATATTTTAAAAATATTATTTTAATCAATTTTTATGAATAAAAAATTTGTTAATGGAAAAACAAAATTTATTAGCATCGAAAAAAATTTTCTTCAGTAAAACCAATTTTAAAATAAATTTTTTTATTTTTTTGAAGAAAAAATTGTTAAAGGAAATTTTTTTTTTTGGAGTGGTATTTATTAGTGATAGAAATCATATTTTTGTCACTAATATCCTTATTAATGATGTATATTTTTATTTCTTTCATTAATAATTTATTTTATGAGTTTTTTGGATAAAATTTTTTTAAAGGAAATTTTTTTTAGTGAAAAATTTTTGAAGGACCTTGTTGAAGATGAAAATTACTTTTTCGTCGTGAATAAGCGTATTAGTGATGAAAATTTTTATCGTTAATAGTTATTCATTTATTACAGGTCAAGTCGACGTTGCTTTCCTTCCTACGGAGCCTTATAATCTATCACTTCCCTTCCCGTAAAACCCTCTCTCTCTCCCTCTCTGGGCTCTCCCCCCTCTCTTCCCACCGACGATCGTGTCTCCATCGCCGTTCGATGTGGGCTTCCATCATCATGGGGATCCACCATCGCAGGCTTCTACCGTGGGCTTCCACCATCGCTTCTGTCAAATTCTCTACCGCCTCCATTGCCGTCTGTGGGAGGCAAGGTGCTTCCCTCTCCCTCTCTTTAATATTTAAGAAAGTTTGATTGCTGGAGAGGAAGAAAACGAAGGGAGGAGTGTGGGGGGGGGGCGACAGAGGGGGTGCGGGTGGGTGAGGGCAGCGATGCTGCGGCACCGGGGGTCGTGAGGGGTTGGAGAGGACAGCAGTGCCATAGGGGGTGGGTTGCAAGGGTGGGTGAGGGCAGCGGCACCATGGGAGCGGGGGTCGCAGGGGATCAATGAGGGCGGTGAGGGGTCGGTGAGGGTGGCGGCTCCGTGGGGGTGTGGGCTGCGGGGGATGGGTCAGGGCGGTGGGGGGTGGGTGATGGTGGCGGTGCTGCGGGAGCGAGGGTCATGGGGGTCGAGTTCGGGTGGTGCGAGGTGGTTGACGACGTCGGTGTCGCAGGAGCGGAGGTCATGAGGGTCGAGTGCGGGCGACAGGGGGTGGGTGATAGCAATGGTGCCGTGGTGGGTGGGTCAGGTCGTGGGGGTGGGTCAGGCTACAGGTGGATGATGTGAGGGAAATAATAATTTTAAAAAAAAAATATTTAGGATAAAATATATTTAGAGAAAAAATAATTGTTAAAAAAAATTATTTCAGAAAAAAATATTTAGAAAAAAAAAATTTAGATAAAAAATATTTTAAGAAAAAAATAAAAAATTATTTATTATATATATAAAAGTTAAAATATGGATTGGATCGGGGTCAGAAGAGAGGGGGGTTAATCGATCCGAGCCCAATCAGGTCGGCTTTGGGTCGGGCCAAATATCTGCCCAAGCCCAGCCTGATGGCCAAATGGGCTCTATTTTTTTGGCTAGAGCCCAGCTTGAATGGCTTGGGGTCGAGTCCAAAGTCGGATCCGATGGACCTCCTGGCAGTCCGACCCACTTCCAGCCCTATCTGCGAGGCCGCCTCCACGGTACTGCTTTTGGTGAATTTGAAAGATGAGGGAGAGGGAGAGAAGAATATTCTGTATGAGATTGAATTTTGTGTTATTATTTTATATTAATATTATTTTGTACGCTTAACTACTTATAGTTTATTTTATATTTATTGCATAAATTTTTTAGTATTACTGTTGAAATTTATAATTTTTTTATTGTTCCACTAGCATAATGCACATTGCTTTTGCTTATTATAATTTAATTATTTTATGTGCTATTTTGTATGCTTTTGCTTATTATAATTAAATATAAAAAATATTTTTATTTTAGAAAAAAATTTATTAAAATTTTTGATGAAAAAATTTCAATATAGAGTTACTCTTTTTTGATAAATTAAAAATCTATCTCTGAATATATGTTCAGAGATGGTAGTTAAATTATATTGAGCCATAAATTTTTATTCAAGAGTCGGTCTTGATCGAGATCGACTCTTGGATGTCTCGTATTCAAATTTTTTAGAAAAATAATAATCTTATTATTGTTAATAGTTGATATTTTATTTCATTATATGATAGTCAGCAGTTATCTGTCCATCGTTCTTTGGATATATGGTGGATAGGGTGCATAAGCACCATATTCGTGTCGTATACTTGAAGAACCATGGAAAGATGCGGCTGAAATTTTTATAATAATAAAATAAAATATTGATTAATAATAATAATAAGATTATTATTTTTTTAAAAGAGATAGGATCACACCTATTAGTAATGATTTGAAATAGATAGGATCATGCATTTTACTTTATTAAATTGGTAAAAAGAGATTTTCTGTGTTACTATTCAGTCTGTGTTCTTTAATGCATGCTATTTTGTATAAAATGATTCGTGTCTAGATTCGGATCGAAATTCGATCCAAAATTTTGATCGAAATTCAATTCGGATGAATACCACTGAAAATTTTTTTATTGTTAATGGTTTTCATATTTGTTGTTAGATGGATATTAACAAAAGTTGGTTGAATGTCAGAGATATTTTTTTATTTGAATATCGAAAAGGTGTTCGAGATTTTATTGAGTTTGCACAGTATAAGACTGACAGTGCTAATCGAATATTCACTGGATTATGGTATGGACAAGAAGTATACTCGCTGGATATGGTAAAGTGTCCATGCAAGAAATGTGTCAATATGGTATATCGTCACATAACACTTGTTGAGGAGTATCTGCTATATTATGGTATGGACAAGAAGTATACTCGCTGGATATGGCATGGAGAGGGTGATCCAAATAAAGTTATGCATGACGATGACGATACTGAAGATGATAGTGATGCTGCTGAATCTGTCGAACATGGTGGTATAAGAAAACTATTGGATGATTTACATCAGGGTATTTGTTCAAATGTATGCATGAGTACTAGTGCAACTGAAGGCAATTCTGATCATGGACACAATATCCGACTTGAGGTAGAAGGGACTTCTGAATAGTTTGCAAAGTTTGTAAGGGATGCACGAGAGTCACTCTATCCAAATTATGCAAAGTTCTCCAAGTTAGAGTTTTTGATAAAATTACTTCATATTAAAACTGTGAACCGATGGAGTCAGAAGTTATTGGACCAAAATTTGATATTGATTAAAGTAGCTCTTTCCGATAGAGAGAGACTTCTGAAATCATATTTTGAAATAAAAATATACATACGAAAATTGGGACTTACCTATATTCCTATACATGCCTACAAAAATGACTGTATATTATTTTATAAGGATAACGAACAGGCAACTGAATGTCCGAAATGCAGTGAGCCTATGTACAAAATTGATAATAAGAAAGAAAAAAAGATACCTCAAAAAGTTTTAAGGTATCTTCATTGATTCTAAGACTTTAAAGGTTGTATATATCCACAAAGATAGCTGAAGAAATGAGATGGCATCATAAGCAGTAGGTTCTAGAGAAGAATATACTTAGCTACCCGACTGACTCCGTAGTGTGAAAAGACTTCAATGCAAAGCATCCACACTTTGCGAATGACCTGTGTAATATCTGGCTTGGTCTAGGAGATGGATTTAATCTCTTTAGCAATTTGAGTACTTCCTACAGTATGTAACTTGTGATGCTAGTTGTATATAATTTGTCACCTATATGAAAAAATCATTTATTTTTATGTCACTATTGATTCTGGGTCCGAAAATACCAGATAATGAAATTGATGTATCTATGACCGTTAATCGATAATCTGAAGGAGCTAGAGAAAAATAGAGTACAGACATATGATTTTGTGAGTCAAAAGAATTTTAAGTTTCATGCTTTGATTTTATGGACCATAAATAATTTTGCTGCATATAGAAACTTATCTGGATGGAGTACCAAAGGATATCTGGCATATCCAAAATGCAACAAGGATGCGTCCTCCTTACATTTAAAGCATGGATGAAAAATATACTTCATGGGTCATTGGCGGTTTCTACTTGGTAATCACTCTTGGAGGATCCGTTACAACCAATACTTTGATGGTAAGTCCGACCAACATCCGCCACCTAAGGAGTTAAGTGGAGCAAAAATTTTAGAATAACTTAAAGTCATTGAAAATGTTCAATTTGGGAAAACATCGAATACTCGCAAGCGAAAGCATATTAAAGCTGAGCTGAATTGGACAAAGCGAAGTATTTTTTTCGAACTACCATATTGGAAGCAGCTACTACTTCATCATGATCTGGATATAATGTACATTGAAAAGAATATTTATGATAATATTATTGGTACAGTATTGAACATCTCAGAAAAAATAAAAGATAGTACAAAAGTTTATCTTGATTTGTAAAAAATAGAAATTTGATTGGAGTTGCATTTAATTCATCGAGGTGATAGATTTTTTATACCACCTGCATGTTATTTACTGTTTGGCGAGAAAAAGAAGAATTTCTGTGGATGGTTCAAAATCGTAAAGTTTTCTGATACTTATGCTTTAAACGTATCGTGGTGTGTTGGCAATAACGACGGTAATATCTCTGGCATGAAATGTCATAACTCTCATGTGATGATGCAATACTTGCTTTCTGTGGTCATGCATGGCTATTTGGATAGTGATGTTCAAACTGCATTGATTGAGTTGGGAGTGTTCTTTCGAGAATTGTATTGTCAAAAATTGAAGATTAACTTACTTGAGAAGTTTGAGAAGGATATCGTGCTCATTCTTTGTAAGTTAGAAAAAAAATTTTCACCATTATTTTTTGATGTTATGGTGCATCAGGCTATTCATCTTTCAAAAAAAACTCTTTTGATCGGACTGGTACATTATCGGTGGATGTATCCTATTAAAAGATAAAAAAATTATATGCACTTTATCATATTAGTTATAAGATGTAAATACATTTCTAAAATTTAAATTTATTTTTATTTACAGATTTTTGTGTATCTTAAAAAAGTATGTGCATAATAAAGTATGGCCTGAAGGGTCTATAGTAGAAACATATGTAGCTGCGGAGTGTGTCACATTCTGCTCGATGTATCTTGACAATATCGAAATAAGATTCAATTGTATAGATCATAATGCAAACTGTGAATGGGGTGATAGTGAACCGACACTGTCCATATTTAAACAAACGATTCGATCCATTGGTGGAAAGCGATATGTATTTATAGACATGAATGAGCTATCCAAGGTATACTTTTATGTTCTAAATAATTGTGAAGAAATTGCTTATTTCATTGAGTAAGTACCATCTCAGCATACTGTTTAATATTTTAAATAATTTTTTTATATCGATGTAAAATTAAAAATCATGACTTGTTGCAGTGAGTACAAGAGTATACTATCCAAAGAGAATAATATGGATGTTGATGATCAACATAAGAAGAAATTTGCAAAATAATTTGGAGACCTTGTAAGTTGCACTAGTAATACATTATTTTTAATAATTATAAAAATAATTATTTGAACCAACATAATTTTTTATGTTATGGTGTAGATGAAATATAAGTATTTCAATAAAGAAGAGGGTGCAACCGATGAGTTGTACAATTTAGCATGGGATCCCGATCGAAAGGTTAACCACTACGTATCCTGTATCATTGGAAGAATGAGATTTCACACAAGGAAGCTTAAGATGCAACGACGGATCCAAAATAGTGAGATTGCTACGATAGGATATGAGGAAGAAGAAGAGATTGAATATTATGGTGTACTGATAGATATCATAGAACTGAAGTATGGGTCTAGTAATTCTGTATTCTTATTTTAGTGTGAATGATGGGATATTAGCAATAAAAAGATCGATATTCATTTCGATCCATACTTTATCAGTATAAATTTTGTACGAATATGGTACCAGAATAAGCCATATATATTAGCAACTTAAGTGAAATAAGTAATATATTTGAAGGATCTAAAGTATCGAGGTGATTAGTATGTCGTATAAAAAATAACATCTAGAGGCATATATTACATACCAACTCGACTAGAGATAGATAAAAATTTCAGATTTATATGAAGAGAAAATTTTTCAAGAGGAAGAACAAACATTAGCCGAGCTTCTTGTTGATGAAAAACTTATAACAGCTCCTTTGAATAGGACTGATCTGCCGCTCAACGAAGTTGAAGCTAATTTTGTATTTAATCTTGATGAGTCAGAGGACAACGATCCGTTCATAAATTATGATGAGATAGAAGATGATACATTAGTCGATTATTATGATTTAGAGGAGGACCTATATATCGAAGAAGATATGGATATTGATGAGTAGATCTATATTCTTTGTTGAATCTTCTCTTGCAATAATGGTATGCGATATAATTTTATTCATTAAAATATAATTTATTTTTCACTATTATTGTTCAATATTATATTCATTTATATGTCAAGAATTACAGGTATGGCACTAGGAGATAGACGACGACGTTCACAGCCTACCCCTGAGGTTGAGGCACCTTCACCCATTTCCACTGTCGCACCAGTAGAGTCGCCAAAGGGTCCTGCACTAGCAGATCCCAATGAGATAGGTCCGAGTGAGGTGGGTTCGAGTGGTATTATTATACTTTTTATATAATAAAATTTAATTTTTTAAAATTAGATAGCGATCATACTAATGATTTATTTATTGTTGTTTCAGGCCAGTCTTTACCGGTGGTGAGGTGAGGGCGATATCCATTGAAGAATCTCACTTTAGAGCATTGGAGACGTGAGCATCTGGGATAGCATCTTCATATTGAGATACCACCTGACTACACCAGGCCTATTAGAGGATGGTGCGAGCCATGGCAGATCAAACTAGGCATCATATGCCGCAGCTATGCCCCTGTAATGCTTTTTGATTGGCATCATATTATACAGGCTCAGAGAAATATTTTTTACACCCAGTTACAGATAAAATAAATTATATTATAAATATTTAATTAGCATGATATTCTTTTAAAATTTGTTATTAGCAGGATGTATTTGATATTATTGATTTTGAGGAGGATCGCATGCGGCGAGCTGTGGACACTCATTTATGCTAGTGTTTCAAGGAGTATCGCCACCACATTCATCAGCACTAGTACCATATGATGTAGGACTATAAGGTGGAGGTAGTGCGGCAGCGGTCGTATGACAGCATTGCTATGGATGATTAGACTCTCATATGCCGGCATTATGAAGATCCGATATATCAGGTTACACATCCAAATTTTTTTTTTTAGAGTTTAATGATTGAGTCATTTATTCTTAAATTCAGTTTGTTACCTACTAATTTGACTGCTAACTGTACAGAGATGAAATAGGATGCCTAGAATACCGCAAATTGGACGAAACAGATCGTGTTGCATTGTGGGGGTTCGAGGTCGTTCGCTTGTCATATAGAGCAAATGGTAAGTAATTTCTAATTAGCATATTTTAACTTTCTAACTATTTAAAAAAATTTTAATTAATTATTCTCAAATTACAGAGAGATGCAAAGAGCGACGAGCTTTCTGATAGGATCGATATCTACCAGCGGATCCACTAGCGACGATCAGGAGAGTGGATGACGGAGAGTCAGGAGCTTTTTGTAAGTTTTTTCAATTATTTTTTCATTCATAATTTTATTTTCAGTAAGAAATTAAAATAGCTATAACTTTAATTTTCAGGATCGCATGATAGGCATCAGATCCCAGCCTATCCTGAGGGCTCGACTGCACCCATAGATGACGAGATCTGTGATCAAATGCTTGGTATGAGATCCTGTTATGTTAGAGGTCTAGGGCATAGGATTAGTGCTCTCTTATCCTCATGCTTATCCAGGGCTGACATCCATACTGCCTGCGATGCTCGACTGATGGAGATGCAAAAGCAGGCTATTGAGGATCGACGGTGGGCTGAGCAGCGAGTTGATGAGTTGAATGCATACGTCGATGAGTACCAACTGCTTTAGACCTAGATGATGGAGTGGATGGCGTAGATAGAGCGGATGATGCAGCTGATGAGACAGTAATAGGTCGGTTCGAGCTCTTCCGAGCGAGTGCTCCCTTTCTTCAGTCCGTTCTCCTGCTGCAGATGCCGACACTTGACGGTCTGTTTATGTTGCTTTTTATTTTTATTTCAAATTTTTTATAATTTTAATTTAATATAATAAAATAATAAAATTTATTTATGATGTTATTATGTGAATTTCTTATTTTAATTTTATAGATTCTAAATAAAAATATTAAAAATATAAATTAAAAATATATATTTATAAATTATTTTAAAAAAAATTACATGTAAATAAAAAGCTACAGAATTATTCTCGATGAAATTATGGTCGCCAAAAAACCTATTAGCGATGAAAACAATTGGTCGTAAATATTTTTTTTAATAAATTTAAAAATATTAAAAATTTATATTAAATTATTAGCGATGAAAATAGTTTCATCATAAATAATTGTTAATTTAGTAGTGATAAAAATTTCTATTGGCAATTATCGTATTTGCGATAAAACTTTACGTCGCTAATAATTTTTTTATAAATCTAAATTTTATAAAAATTTTTAATTAAATTAGTAACAATGAAACTATTTCATCATAAATAATATTTTAAATTATTTTTTATTAACGATGTAATAATTCATCATAAATTATTTTTTTATGATGAAAATTTTTCATCGCGAATAGTTTTCGAAAAAAAACTTTTTTTAACAACGAAAATTTTTTGTCAGTAATATCGATTATTGGTGACAAAAAAAATTTTTATCGTAAAAAATTATCAATGATGTCATTATTTACGATAAAATATTAGCGATGATAATTTCGTCGCTAATAACTATTATCGACGAAAATCTAGTATTAGCGATAAATTTTTTACTTCACTAATACCCTGTTCTGTTGTAATAATTGGAGCGTTGCAACGTGTTTGATCCACCCCTTCGTATCTTCATAGTGGCTGATGGTGAGCTCTCTCATCTTGAAATAGGATCTCAAAATCAATCAAGGGTCCTTCCTCTAGTGCCAAGTGTTGCTTCTGATCTCCCCATTTGAGGTCGGCTGTCAAGGTAGATGTGGCCGAAGTGGAACCACTGTTTGAGCTCTACTCAAATACCTGCAAAGAAGTCCTCACCGAAATGTTCTCTGGTGAAGAACCTTCGACACTCAAATTAGGAGATGGAGAACAATGAGAGAAGAGAATAGGGAGTCGAGAGCTTATCATGAGGAGAGGAATTGGAATTGTATCCATCTCGGAGTTTTGATAATCTTCTAGATTTATCGTATAAATTGATTCAGATAAGATATTTTTCTTTTACGAGAGACTCTATCATGGAGAAATTTTATTCCATCTGGACTTTCTTAATTTAAGAGGAGAGGCGGATCTTTTGGTGAAGAATATAGATCTACTGTAAGTGAGCTATGGTAGGCCATCTAAAGTCAAGGTTATGGAGACTGTAGAGTGCATATTGGTCTTAGGCAATCTGAAATAGGTCGGTCTAGGACAATATAAAATAGATCGTCTAAGGCCAAGGGATAGTGAACCTCCACTGATGGGGTATATCCGGCAACCTTCATCCCTATCATATATGCATATATCCGATGGGCACCCATCTTTCATAGCTCGATCGAAGCCGAAGATGTTGCAACTGAGGTCAAAGTATAGATCCACAACAATTGTCATTTTTGATACATTTAAAATTTAAATTTTTAATTTTAATATTTTTTTGATAAAAAGGAAGCTAAAAGATAGCCAATTTCAAACAATAGTTATTGAAAATAAAGTTGATTCATGCATCAATATGATTATTATTTTTGATATATTTTAAATTTAAATTTAAATTTTAATATCAGTCATTTATAACATATTTATTTTATACAATCATGAGTTACATCAATATGATTACTATTTTAAATTTTAAATATTTTTTTGATAGTCATGTTGTCATATCTTATAATCGGGACTAATATGAATTAAGTCTGCTATCATTAATAATTAAATAGATTATACAGATTGAATTAGATTATCTGTCTAATAAATAATCGAATTCAAATCTGGATCTTTAAATAGGTTGGATTTAGATTGATAAATCAGAATTTTTGAATAGGTTATATTTGGCTGATAAAATTTTGATCAATCCGCATCCAACCGGACCCAATCCGCTCCCTCGCCACCCCTAAATGCCATGTCAGCAAAAGTAGCTTGGAAGGAAAGCACCTTATATTGCTCCCTCGGCGCAACGGCGTTACCAGACCGGAAACCAGAGGCCGACAGCCTGGACAGCTATTTAATGCCAGAGAGGGACGGCCTAGGCCTTCCACCGGCTTCAGGCTTCGCGTCCCAATAACCAAAACAACAGAATCCCAATCAAAAGAAGAGAAGAAGAAGAAGACGAGGAATTTATATAATTGAATCGATCGAAATCAAGAAGGGGAATATATGGCCGGTGGGCAGTCGCGGAAGTGGATGATATTGGTGGCGACGGTGTGGATCCAGGCGTTCACGGGGACCAACTTCGACTTCTCGGCCTACTCCTCCGACCTCAAGGCCGCCTTAGGCATCTCCCAGGTCCAGCTCTCTTATTTGGCCACCGCCTCCGACCTCGGCAAGGCCCTCGGCTGGTCCTCCGGCCTCGCCCTCCTCTACCTCCCCCTCCCTGCCGTTCTCCTCCTCGCCGCCGCCTTCGGCGCCGCCGCCTACGCCGCCCAGTGGCTCATCCTCACCGGCCGCCTATCCCTCCCCTATCTCCCCGTGAGTCCCTCTCTACTTCACAAATTCCATCATTTTTATTTTTATTTTATTTTATTTTATTCAGCCGTTAACCAAGTCGCACTTAATTTTATATAAACCTTAAATTTTCTTGGCTTCGAAGCGTCCTGTCCCGTGGGATTGCTTTTGTTTCCAAGAACCGTGGCATGGTCGGTGAAGAGCAGACGTTCTCTAACGTCCAACCAACATTGATCTCTCTCTGGAGGGGGATTTTAAATATAAGGCCCTGTCGGCGATTATATAACGCTCGGCAAATTAAGTGAACTTATTGGTTCATCTTCGATTAGGTACAAAAATTAGTATCCGTTAATCATTCTACAAGGCAGCATTATTAGTATTCCCAATCCATCCATCCACTTGCTTTCTATCATTTGCTAGTTCCCCTCACCTATCAATAGTTTGGATGGCAGCGGTGAGACAAGGGAGAAGGCTATGGGTGTTATTTGTTTGCTCGCGTCATATTTCCCAAGTGGGTACATAACTCTCCTTAATTATTACAACAATAAAATACTAGCGTGGGTCACCTCCTTTTTTTATCAAAAAGAAAAAAGGGCCAAAAAAAAAAATCCCGAGTAGAGCTTTCTATGTTTCAAAAAACAAAAAAAGAAAAGGTCATGTAATTTGGTGGTAACTCGGAAAATCTGGGATCCATGAGTGATAGTGTACATATGTGTGTGCGCGCGCGCGCGCGCGCGCGTGTGTGTATATATATATATATATAGATAGATATAACCCTGGATTGTTATTTGTTAGCGAGGACGACCGGAGTAGTGGCCGGTTTATCGCATCCTTCTATTTGGTTATGCTACCGCCAAGTGGGCAGCTTATCCACCATCCGTTTAGTGGATCTCCCGCTATCTTGCTGCCAGTGGGGAATGAATTACTCCTGGACACTATTAGTTTGGCATCTCTCTGATGAGATGCATGCAGCAGTTAAAACATGTCACCATCTCGTCTCCATGACCTTCATTAATCCTGAGTTGTATGAAGGAGATGGACGAGCTTCCCTTCCTGTAGCCGTCTGATCAGCATCAAAAGTCGGATTTTGTTCCAAAATCGGGGTGGTTTCTGTCCTTTTACTAACAGCCATGGAAAGTAAGAGGCACTCCTCTCTTTCCATAAGTCTAAACGAGCTGACGCAGTGGAACAACAAAAGTCGCTTGTTTGGCTATCTTTCTAAAGGATACTTTTGGTCAAGGAACCAATGCCCGGTTACGCCGCTGGCACGTCGTTGGGAAGGAATCGTTAATGGACGTCCACGTGAGTCCATTCCGTTTGACGGGTAGGAACCTCCGAAAAAACCAACTGCCAGTCTCACCGCCTGATCCATGCGAGAGAGAATTATAGGAAACCTTCTATACAAAGATATTGATGAGACTTGAGATGCAAGGTATAATTTTTTTATTACTTAAAATTTATTTGGATGGTTAGATCCAAAATTTTATAAAATTTATGATTTAATTATAAAAAATATTAAATTATAAATAAATCAAGTCTTATATTTATGAGTATCTAGGATCGTTTGAGTAGACTGATTTGAATCTCGTAAGAAGAAAAAAAAAATCTAAGATTATTTTTTTTTTTCTTACGAAATTCAAATCAGTTCACTCAAAAAATAATATTAAATATTTATAAATAAATAATTTGATCTATTTATAATCTATTATTTTTGATATTTGGGCCATACCCCAATTTTGGGTTCAACCAGTTCAAGGACATCGTGCATGGGTTAGACACTCGGCACTTTGGCACTTGGTTCTGTCGTGCATGGAGTGACGTGCACTGCAATCTTGTCACTCACTACTCTCTTGCGAAGGATCGAAACCATTGTTTAATTGCACAGTCCTGACAGCAACTTAGACCCTAAAGCACGCCAACCTTTTAATTCACTTTGCATCTGCTGATCGCATTATTAAGGTAAGGCATCGGTCATCATCAGAGGCAAGGTGGAGGTTTGATGGAATAAATGCATGATGGTACGTGATGGCATATAAGATGATGGTGGGGAGGAGGCTGGGCAGAGACAAGAGGGAAGAGGGTGAGAGTACCATCTAAAAAGACTAGCAATCATACTGTACATACAAACATACGTGGATACACATACATACAAATATACACGGGTTAGGATGTGTCTTTTGTCCGAAAGAAGAATTAGCCTTCCTTCATGTGCATCCACTATTGGATTTTCCACTAGCCACTTAGATATATATGTAAATTGATAAATATAGTTTTGAGAACTTTGAGATCCGTATCATGGATGATCCAATGGTAGATTTATGCGAATGAAAGTAAATCTAAATTTATTAGGAAAGAGTATGCAATCCTGATCTCATAAATATATGTATGTGCGTGATATAGAACAAAATCAGCAACATATTAACTTTTAGGAGCTGTTTGGATTTTTCTATTGAATTAGATTGAAATTCTATAGGATTTATGGATTATGTTGGTACAATCAGCAAGGTTACAACCTGTAGACTGAGCTAATTTTATGTTCATAAAATACTCTAGAATAGTTTTTGAGTGGACCGGCTTGAATCTTATATGGAGTTAAGGTGGAGTGGATGGGACCTGATATTCTGTAATCCTAAAAATCTCATTTCCAATCATGAAAATCTAATAAAATTTTCTAAATTACCAGGACATATTTAGATGGTCAGGCCCAAAATCTCATGATTCATGGTCCAATACAATCACCAAAAACATTGGATTGTAGGCCAACCGTCAAAATAGGCTCTTAGAAGTATGATATTTATCTAGATTATATCGTAATTCAACATAGGGAGCTGCGACTTCATGACCGAGTTTGGCTATCGTTTTTACTTCTCCCATGTTTCGTTTCTCCCCTCTTCTTGAAGGGCAACAAGCTGATGGTCATATAAGCTGTAAGATCGATTTGATTTTGATCTGAATTTCTTGAAGATGGGACTACAATTAACAGCTCACCAACCAACCTAATTAAGCTTGACAGGATGTAGGAGTTCTATATATACAAGATGTCACTTTCCATGCAAAATAATTGGTTAATTTGACTGCTGTGATATCTGGTTCTGGGAAACAAAGAAAAAGAAATTGCATGGCCATGCAGGTGTTCCTGCTATGCTTGCTGGCCGGCTGCAGCATCTGCTGGTTCAACACCGTCTGCTTCGTGCTGTGCATCCGCAACTTCCCCGTCAACCGCTCCCTCGCGCTCTCACTCACCATCAGCTTCAACGGCGTCAGCGCCGCCCTCTACACCCTCGCATCCAACGCCTTGGATGGCTCTTCCTCCACCTACCTCCTCCTCAACGCCACCCTCCCCGTCCTCGCCTCTGCCGCCGCCCTCCTCCCCATCCTCCGCCAGCCCCCCACCCACCTCCTCCTCCTCCCTCCCGACGCCACCCGCCGCGACTCCCACGTCTTCCTCCTCCTCAACCTCCTCGCCTTCCTCACAGGCCTCTACCTCCTCCTCCTCAACTCCGTCTCCTCCAACCCCGTCCTTGCCCGCCTCCTCCTCGCCGGTGCAATCATCCTCCTCCTCTTTCCCCTCTGCATTCCCGGCATCGTCTGCGCTCGTGACTGGGCTCGGCGGACCGTCTACTCTCGCCTGGGCACCAACAACCACATCGAGGGCGTGGATCTTCGAAAGCAGCTCATCCGCGGCACCAATATAAACATCAACATCCACGAGAACGATAGCAACAACGGCAACGGCGGCGGCGGCAGCAACGATGATAGGGCCGTTGGAGAGGAAAGGCCGCGATGGTGGTGCTGTGAAGGGTTGACGGAGAAGAACCAGCTGGTGGCGATCGGCGAGGAGCACAGCGTGAAAAGGCTCATCGGCCGGATCGATTTCTGGTTGTACTACGTGGCCTACTTCTGTGGTGCAACGGTGGGGCTGGTGTACAGCAACAACCTGGGCCAGATTGCCCAGTCCTTGGGAATGGAGTCCAAGACCACCATGTTCGTCACCGTCTACTCTTCCTGCTCCTTCTTTGGCCGTTTGCTCTCCGCCGCCCCCGACTTCCTTCGCGGGTTCGTATCTCTCTTCCCTTGCATCTCATAATAACTGGACCTACAGATGCTGCTCACCCTGTGAATTACAGTACTCATTTTGGAGTTTAATTTTATAAAAGCTTTTTATACCTGACGCTTCTAAATTTACAGATCGACTCTGAACCATATTATTAGTGTTCTTCCTAAATATCATCAAACATATCATTCTTGTAGCAGTTTTGGGGAATGGCAGCCCTGAACTCTCTGTGGCCGTGCCTCCAGTCCAAATATTGTTAAGAGGCTGATGAGCTTTGAGTTTGCAGGAAGGTGCACTTCGCTCGAACGGGATGGTTGGGGATAGCGTTGGTGCCGATGCCGCTGGCCTTCTTTCTGCTAGCAGAGGTGGGCGATGGTCATGCTCTGCTTGCAGGCACGGCGTTAGTGGGACTGAGCTCGGGGTTCATCTTCGCTGCCGCGGTGGCCGTCACATCCGACCTCTTTGGACCCAACAGCGTCGGGGTCAATCACAACATCCTCATCACCAACATCCCTCTGGGATCTCTGCTCTATGGCTTGCTTGCTGCCTTGGTATATGATGCTAATGGGAATTCAAGTTCCATGGAGGTGCTGACCGGCGATGGGATGGTGGTGTGCATGGGGAGGAAATGTTATGCTACGACTTTCTTGTGGTGGGGTTGCGTCACTTTGGTTGGGCTGCTCTCTAGTTTGTTCTTGTTTTTGAGGACCAGGCCGGCTTACGACCAGGCGGAGCATGGCCAGCCGATGCCGCAGAGCATGGGCGGCGAGGATTTCCGATGAGAGGGGATGAAGAGGTGCCATGTTTGATAGAGAGGCTGGCAGGCCATCCATGTGGAGAGTTTGGGGGGCAAGAAGCTCAAACCAAATCGTGCTGCACTAAATTATGACGCAGAAAGGATATATTTGGAAAAAGAGTATAGGCAAAATGGATCCGCTTCTGATTAAATGGAATATCTGTGTACCGTTTTCTAAACATTAGGAGACACTAGATTTCAACATACGAAGGGAGATTAGCACAGCCAGCTAATGTATGCCGAAAGAGAACTCTGCTTACCATTTTCTGACATTGGATTGCCCGCATGATCTCCTAAGAGAGAATGCAGTGTTATACCATGGATTTTGAAAAAAAAATGCTATATATATATATACTTCTTTCTATGTAAATTTTAATGTTGTCAATTTTTATACCTTTTCTTTTTCTTTTCCTTTTTTTTTTTTTTTTTTGGAGATCAAGAGGGCTAATCCTCAGCTTTTATCCTACACCAAGGACTGATACCATCGAACCAAGCATTAGATGATTATTTCTTTACTTTTCCAAAAATTTCTCAATGATGTGGTTATGCACTCAGGGTTTAATTTGCAAAGAAGTGTCAAATTCAGCATTTAGTCTGATTTGTAATGTATAACAACCTTACACATGAGTTTTGAGACTTCTCTTCTTTGCCAAATCAAGATGTGAAGTGAGTAGGCTAAGTTAGGGACGCTGTTGCGTCGCATGATTATCGTCTCATCCTGATATAGTTTGTGGGATAGGTATTCAAAGAAATAGCAGGTATATCTTTTACCAAAAAAAAAAAAAAAGAAAGAAATAGCAGGTAGATATAATTATAATGTAATCCTGGTTGTGACGGTTTTTTATATACAAATTTGGAAGGGCAGCAAGAAGTGAAAAGGAAAGGCTTCTTAATTGAATAGAAGCGAAAAGGATTTGTGATGCTTTTGTTTAGGTTATTTTCTTTCTGCAATATAAGATTAGTCACTGGAAAAATGGATCGGTTGCACACTACTTCAATGCAAGAACAAGTTCATGGACAATTAGATTGCCGGTTCATCACTCTAGAGAGGTTCAGACACAATTCAACCATCTTTCATCCCCATTAGCTCTAGTTTCTTTATCCCGAGAAGAGGACCAAGTGGCATGGAAATTAAACAGCTACAAATCCATCTCTATTGCCTCACCATATCAATTCTTTGAGGAATTAGAAGAGAGTTCTTTACGAAAACTTTGTGTGCCACCAGAGATCAAGTGCTTCATACGGCTATGCTGGAAGAAAAGACATTATACAAGAGACATGCCGCAAAGAAGACTTGGAAAAAATATTGGCGGTTGCGTCCTTTGTCAACAAGCCCCAAAGAGAGTAGATCACCTTTGTTTCCAGTTGCTGTTCCTTCTCACCCATCTGGAAAGCTATTTGCACGTCACTTGGAATACTTCATCCTCAATTAGTTTTGGCTTCCTCTGCCTTGATTGGCAAAGAAGGAATTTCACAAAAGCTCTGCAGCCTGTGGTGCTTATGGTGCTCTCAACTATGATGACATGGGCTTGTTAGAAATGTCAAAATTGCATGGGCTTGTTAGTGAGAAAGAAAGTGTCGCAATTTGTTGGAACAAGCTTTCCTCCCCAGCATCTATTGTCTCCGAGACTGCAACCCTTTAATGACTGGTCATCTTTATGTTGGTGAGAAAGTAACGTTAGCCGAATTGTGCCGAGTGGGCAAAGCTGCTGATGCCTAAAAAATTGCGTGACAAGATGCTTGCTGCTGGAAAATGCCCTACCTGATCTTTAGTCTTTATAAGAACCGACAAACAACTGTTAATTTGTCAGACGCAGTTCTCTTAACAACACATTCTTGAGACCAAGCACCCTTTATATTTCCTTTTTCCCAAAAACGTATGCATGCATTACACATATGCACACATCACACTAGATCTGAAAACAAAAAACATACCTAAGTTTGTTACAGAGCATTCTAAAGACTAAACTTCCCAACAGGATGACAGTATTTCACCGATTTTGTGGAAAATTTTATATTCTGAACTCCTGAGCTACTCTCACGTCACGTCAGAGTGGTGTGACCATCTACATGTAAAAAAAAGAAAAAAAAGCAAAAAACATGCTACCAGCCTTCATTATATTAGGCTTAAGTATCAATCCAATCTCATGCCTATGGGATACAATTGACACTTCCATTAAAGGAGGAAAAGAGAGGAGTTTAACCTCCAAAACATCCGAACAAATGGTTTAAATCATTGCCTACTTCTCCATTCATTTCCACCCCTTCCCAGCCAGCTTCCTCAATGGTCAGAGCTCTCTCTCTCTGTAGTCAAAGCTCTCTCTCTCTCTCTCTCTCACGCACGCGCGCGCGCACGTATATATATATCTCCCAACAGGCACCAAATATATCTCCCTGAAAATGAAATTTTACAACCAGGATAATTCCAAGTTGTGCTCCAGGGCCATATTTCAACCGAAGCAACCAAGCAGGGTCAAATGCACAGCACAGGTTTGTTCTTTATGTATCACATATATGTTTAGTGGCTGTAGCAAGATCTTGGCATGAAGTATCATCAAATTGTGCTCCAGGTTGCATTGGATAAGCACTGGCGTTATTAAAGATGGATAAGGAAATATTGATTATATCATGAATTAAATCATTTATACCCGTTCGAACAACATAATAGAATACCTGGACAGAAAAACTTCACTGTCAAAGCATGAGGCTATAAGATGACAAGCTTCTTTTTTCTTTAATATCCAAATATTCAAAAAGCCAATAGTTATAGAGCATTCCATCGAATACATGAACAAAGCTAAGGAAACAGGAAAAGAGAGATGAGACTATCAGGAAATTGCTGCTTGCCAAACCCCACAATCTCCTCGGGTATCCCTCTCTCTTCACATTCGATCAAAAACCATCTTACTGTCATTGCCACGTTGAAGAAAAACGCATGAGAAACAATAAATAATCACAATAAGAAAAGGATACATTGAAGAAAAAAAATGCATGAGAAACAAATTTTTTTTAAAAAAAATACCAATAAGAAAAGGAGGTAAAAGAGATGCGGTTGTCACGACAGTAGAGCCAGACTCCTCAATCGACAGCGTTTGCTCAGCTAGTCTTCTTCTCAGCGACCGCTTTGTTCTCCTTCTTCCCTATCGTCGTGGTCTGTGAATACAAGAAAGTCCCCAAGATAGCGATGGCCGACCCCAGAGCATTCAGCGGCCGAATTGGATTCCTGAAGACCAGCACCGAGGCGATGATGACCACCACCCGCTTCATGGTATTTCCCACCGAGAACGTCAACGGACTGATCTTGTCGAGCGCCTGATAAGACGACTGGTTGTAGAGGTGGTAGAAAATTCCCGAGAGGAGCACCCACCAGTAGAACGTCCACGGCGACGGCAGGGCCGAGAGCGCCCGCTGGAAGCCGCCCAGCCACTGAGACCCCTCGACGAAGACGGCGACGGGGAATAGGTATAGAAGGGAGATGATGCTGATCCAGCCGTAGAGATTGAGGCCATTGATGTGGGAGAAATCTTGGAGGCTCTGCTTGGAGTAGATGTTGCGGAGGACGAAGCCGACGTTGGAGATGAGGGCGGTCCAGAGGCCCTGGGCGTTGAAGGAGACCTCGGTGACGGCGGCGAGGGAGCAGCCGGCGACGATGGGGAGGACGGAGAGCCAGACGTGGATGGGGTAGAAGCGGCCGAGGAAGGCGGAGAAGACGACGGAGAAGACGGGCTCAGAGGCCTTGATGACGTGGGTGAAGGAGACGGCGACCTTGGAGAAGGAGACGCAGGCGGAGATGTGGCCGATGGTGTGGAAGAGGGCGGGGCCGAGGAGGGCGACGAAGAATCTTTTGGAGACTCGGGGGAAGGGCTGGAGGCGGGAGGCCCAGAGGAAAGCCATCCAGAGGGAGCCTACGAATAGCTGGAAGGAAGCCAGAAGCCAGGGATAGGGGAAGATGTTGAGGACCTTCTTATTGTAGATGTTGAAGACCACGTTCTGGAAGTACCACAGTCCAAACACCACGGCCAGATACAAGGTATTGTTCGGGGTGGTGGTTTTGGATCTGGATTCGCTCTCCGCCACGGATTTACCGGTGGAGTCACCCTCATTTCGATCTGGGATGGAATCCTCTCCATCTTTCATGTCTCCGATGCCTTCTGCTTGCTTCTCCTTTGGTGGTGGAGCATCGGGGTCTCCATCTGCTGCTGCGGCGGCCGCTGCCCTGGGGATTAGAATGCGGGATCTGAGGGTCGGGTGTCGGAGAAGGACAGAGGGGGACAAAGAAGTGGGAGCGCGGAGACAGGTGAGGGTGGTGCTAGGGGTGGAACGAGGTCTCGGGATGTGGGATCTGTTGATGGGGGATTGGGTTTTGGTGTGCCGGAGAGGAGGGGATGATGAAAAGGGCAGCTGCAAGGAAAGCATGTTTTTGCGTTCTACTTTTTGGCCGATACCTGTTTGATGTTATGGCTTGGAAACGGAAGAGAGAAGAACAGCAAAGGAGGGATGGATGGAGAAAGAGAAACTTGAAAGTAGAAAGGATCCTAATAAATATTATTAGGTTGCACGTGCTTGCGATGCGGCATGTGAAGTGGCTGGGCAATCAAATCGGATGTCGCTCTTTTTTCCTCGGGACTAGTTGTTCCGCGTGGCATCAGACGCAAGCCAGACATGGAAACCTAGGGTCGACGAGACGGATTGGGTGGATGGATGATTCTGGTTTATTGAAACCACCGGAGATGTTTGGGTCGATGGATCATTCTGATTTTTTGAGCCATTAAAATTTTATGATTTAGATTAAAAGATAATGATGATAATTTTAGTTGATCCATCAGATATTTAATATGATTCGATTCAGATAAACTTTATCCGATCTGATTGAAATTTGAGATGGATATGAATTTTAGAAAAACTATTCGAAGTACGTTCGGATCAGATATAGATTGTTGTTGCGCCTCTCCGACCGGATGGCATGACGAGAGTGATTGGATCGAATGGTATTGGCTTTCATTGAGTTAAAGTAGCTGGTCTACGATCGGAGCACCATGGGCCTGTAAGAAAAATTCAAGAACACCGAAGAAGATGGTGGGAGTTTTCCAGAGGGAGATCATCCGATGGTTAAGTCAGTACTTATCGGAGAGGAAGAATAGTAGATGAAGATTGAGTAAGAGAGAGTAGAGTCCATAATCCATCCTCTCTCTCCAGGGAGAGAGAGTGTCCTCTCCTTCTCCTCCTAGTTTCCCCCCTTTTTGTTCCAGGAGGTCTGCTAGATGGCTAGCATCTGTCGAAGTTGAGGTAGTGGCTGTCAAAACTAGGATGGTTGGTGTCAGATGTGGTCGCACAGCTTATCACCCATGTTCGATGAGTAGTGAGTGTCAGCAGGCTGTTGCAGCGCCTGTTGCCCATGAGACTCATGCATCAAAAGTTTCGAAAAGTATCCGACCTTGCAAACAACTTACAGGGAGCTGAAGCAGGAAAGAATGGATTCGACAAGGCATCGTCTAATGGTCTTAGGTAGGTGGCCGACCTGTCACAAGTGGTCGGCTAGGCGCTGATGTCTATGGTGTCGTCTGGATCGCGTGATGTTGCTTTGATCACGTGCCTTGGTTGCTTACGTCACGACACTGGGTGTTTACCACATCAAGTGTTGCTACAAGAGTGGACACATCATCAGATGGATGAAATATGGTCCAACACTTGTCTCCTATTTTTCAGTTCGAAGTGTTTCGACTGAGAAGTAGACTGTTTGATTGAGCCGTAGGGTCGCATATCAGAATCAACTCTTTCATCATCTAAGCTCTGCCCTTGCCATTGGGATGGTTGGGTGCTTCTTCGAGCATTGTCCGGCTCGAAGAAAATGCGATGAATTCAAAGACATCGAAGGTTTATACTATGAGATGTATGTCTTAGAAGTCAATCTTGACTAATGCATACCTTTCTTTAGGATATGTTTCTATACTTGATGGATAATTTTTATTACAAATCTGTTGTATGTGCCCATAATTTATCCTAAAAATTAACAAAGATAATTTTGTATATTCTTAAGATGTTGAGAATTTGAGATATACATTATTAGTGGTTAATTTTTAAATACTTTCGATCGTAGGATCATTACGGATGACAATGATCAATCCACTTAAGATTGATGCATGGATCACCTTCCTTCCAAACAGATGAGTCTTGAGTCTGCGGTGTAGAGATACTGGAGTAAGAGTACAGGTGATTGTTAGAGAACAACTTGCACTGAGCGTGACCAATATGAAAAATCACTTGAATATCTACTCACTCATCAGTGATATTCTCGATCCTACAGTGGTGTGAGTGATCCTTTGACCTGCAGTGCGTTGGCTATTCGCAGCGAGGCTATTTAGTTTGACTGCATGTTCTCTAGGTCCCTAGCCATGCAGGTCCTTGCTGTGTATGTTGACTATAGTAGGTTCAGATTTATTATTTGAGTAGGATGCATCTAGATGGAATCTATTGATCCTAGTAGAAAAAGAGTAGTCCTATGCGATTTGCGAGACTGAGTTTAGGAAGTCTCTGACCAAAACAAGTATGAATACTGAAAAAGAGTTTTCACAGGATTCACAAATGAACTCGAGTCGAGTCAATCTGACATATGACTGACGATGAGATTTGATGAGTTCTTCATGACCTCCGTCTAGTCAAGACTCATGATAGAGGAACTGTATCACATGGTAACTGCACCTAAAGATTCATTCTTCTATTCTGCTGAATTGCCATTACATACTCTTAGGCATCACTGGTGGATTGTGAGAACTTACTAGTAATCATTTTTGGATCAAAGATCCTTATCGAGGTGAGTTGAAACCATTCTAACCCATCGAAAAGAGTTTCGATAATATTGTGATGGAGATTATGGCATGTCTCACAATTAGATAGAATAAAATCTAAGGGGTCATATACAAAAAGAGCTTGATCCGATCAACGGCTTAGATCATATTCAAATTATCAGTTGGATTGATGGTTTAAATTTGAAAATTACTAATTTGTAAGTATTACAGATATAGTAATTGTTAATTGTTAGCAGAGGGACTTAATTGCAAATACTGTAATTTGATAGGATCTAATTAAATTATGGGTCAAATTTTAATTAAATTTAAATTAGATTTAATTTAATTGGATTTGATTTAATTTAAGGCTAGTTGGATCTAATTATCCAAGTTAGACTTGGATTTCAATTCTGATTGGATTAATTTTGACAGCCTTTCGAATATGATTCGAATCAGACTCAAATTGGATTTGATTTAAATCCAGACTGAACCCAATTCATCCTAACCACCTGAGCCCAATTTTGTTAGGCTTCTCTATCCTATCTAGCCAACTAAGAGGGGTGGGGGTGCTGAAATCTCATGCACATCTTTTCATTGCATGCATGCGTGAGAATAAGGTGGCGTTCTCCTTGTTTCTTGGTTAGTTAGGAGTCCTATCTAGATTAGGTATAAGCCTAACTGATTTATGCTATTCCTTATCTAGTTTAGGAGTTAGTTATGGCATGGGAAAGAGAATTTTGTGCGATAAAATTAGAGGAGAAAAGAGGGCGCATGTGAGGTGATTCTTTCATGTTTTTCCATCATACCACAAGCTTTCTTATTTCCCAATGCCATCCCTCTTTTCAGATAAGGATCGATCGAATTCAAATTTGATTTGAATTAGACTAGATCAAATCATATCTAGTTTGGGTAGTGGCAAGTGTTTTGTGCAACAAAATATTGGGGGAAAAATATTGGCGTGCATAAGTGTGTGCGTGACTTTTCCCTTACCGCCTCTCCTATCTCCCACGCCCTCTTCCTCCTTCTTGTTCTCTACGCCCCTGTTCCTCCTTTAGATAGGGATCTAAGAGAGATTTTAGAGAGAAAAAGAAAATCAAGAAGGGTTCTTGATTTTTCTTGGTGATTAGGATCAATCCCTAAGATCAAACTACAGGGCTGCTTCAAGTGATATAAAGTAAAAGGCCCTGATCCAAGTCGAAGAACAAAGCTTGCAAGGATGCTAGTACACCGGTGGCTTCAGAGTTCTAATCAAAATCATCTCTATGTGGATACCAACAGAAGTCGGATGCTTGTGCGGCTCTGATAGGAATCTTGGATATCCGCAGGATCCGAGAAAAGAAATCAGGTATGGAGATCAGATCTCCTTCTCATTGTTGTTTCTCATTTTAGATTTTAGGCTTTGGCATTGTGTTCATATGAAGATCCTCAACATGATTTTTAGATGTGATCTGGTATGTTTTAAATTAAAATATTTTAATTTAATTTTATTTCCACTGCTCTCGTAAATCTGATTTATGAAAAATTTTTAAACTATACGTATGAAACCACTGCTCAAAGTAACTTGTAATAGGTGGTTGTTGGGTAATCTCTCTAGTGGCCTTTAGCTACAATCTTAATGGTGGTTATGAAGCTCATCGTGACTTGGTCTTATTCTTCCATGCCGAGTTGGTGTTTGGTAAGTTGGCTTCTTCTACCTCGAATCTTGTCGAGGCGACCTCAAATCCTGTCGAGGATATTTAAATGACTTTAGGGTCAATGATGTTCTTTTGGGTCTTGAACCATTGGTAGCTTGGGAGGGCGATCAGACTGATGACCATGCAAGGAAGCATTTCGAGGACTTCGATGGCCAATATCCACTTTGATTAGTAACTCGAGGGCTTGGGCTTTTATTCATTTGTCGGTCCCTCCAGGCATTTATTAGTAGGATGCCTCGTAACTCTGTCTGCCATTGAGATTGAGAGATTTCTTAAGGAAATTGACCAAAGGATCACCTCAAGCCTATCCTAGCTTGAATTGGGGTGAGATGATGTATTTCGCAAGTTGTCTCTCAGAATTTGGAATATTAGAAGCACAGTTAGTGGCTACGACATTTGGCGCTTCGGGTTTAGATGCATAGTGTCACCCGATTGCCAATTGGCCAAGTGCACGTCGCTTGGGACTTATATAAATAGGTCACCTCCTGGTGGTGGATGCATTCATCAGAGAGCCTTTTTCCTATCTTCTTGAATCCTATTGTGATGGAGCCGTCACCACGATTAGTGGAGGAGGCAGCCAGGAAGAAGACTGAATACTTGAGGGGAGGCCTTTGCCCAAAAGGGCAAAGGCTGCCACGTCAGAGCCTCAGAGTGCGGGTTAGGCACCATTTCCTCCGAGGGCCCCGAATGAGGGCTCCTCCACTTCCGAGGTGGTGGCCCGTCAGGGCACTGCCGCCGAGGCCTTTGCTGAAGTGTGACTCCACTACGTCGTTGAGTACAAGGCCTCTGAGACCTTCAATAGGGAGCTCCTTAATGCTTCTACCATCGGATTCATCTAGGATCGTGAGAATTGTAAAGCTCGCCTGAAGCACATGATGCCGTAGTTGGACCTGCACCGCCTCCATCCTGAGAACAGTGATGAAGAGGTGGGAGCCTTCTTCTGGGACAAGAACTAGGTCTTCATCCTTCTACTCCGCTCTTTTCTCCCTCTCTTCTTTCTCTTTCTTTTTTTTTGTTCGATGCCCTCTTGGCATTGATTTCATGTAATTATTTTTCTTTTGAATGAGAAAATGAATTTTGGCTATGAGTACCTCTTCCATAATCGTACTTCATTTCTTTCTTCTTCTATTGGAATCTCTATGCCATTTGATCGTGCAATCACTGGGTTGGAGGCTTTAGCATATGCCTGACTTCCTTCATTGGGCAGACATTTTAGGTGGCTAGGTTGCTCTTGAAAATCATGGTTTTGGAGCTTTGGTGTGCATTCGATCTCCATCGTTAGGTGAATCTTTTAGATAGGTAGATTCCCTCAGAAATCATGATTTTGAACTTCAGTGCACATCTGATCTTCATCATTGGGCAAACCTTTTTTAGATAGTTAGGTTCCCTCAAAAATCATGATTTTGAACTTTGGCATCTGATCTCCATCTTTGGACGAACCTTTTAGGTTGTTAGCTTCCCTCAAAAATCATGATTTTGAATTTTGGTGCGCATCTAATCTCTGTCGTCGGGATGAACCTTTTAGATAGTCAAGTTCCCCCAAAAATCATGGTTTTGAACTTCAGTGTGCATTTGATCTTCATCATCGAACGAACCTTTTAGGTTGTTCGGTTCCCTCGGAAGTCATGGTTTTGAGACTTCGAGGGCAAAAGTTTTTAAGGTGGTTTTCGAGCTAGCTTTTCGATCTGGGCTTTCTCCATCGGCTATCTTAACCGCAATCATTTGTCATTGCATCACTCTTTCGAAGCCTTTATCTATGGGAAGACTTATTTCAAGTTGGTATTCTCTTGCATCTTTAGTCTTCACCAACCTATGCATTGAAGCCATGATGCCTAGGTCAGGGTGCCTTCGAGAGAATGGTATGCTGATTTAGTCATTGGCGTCTGCGTGTATCCATTCACCATCTATCTTGTCCAAAGTTGCATGGAACACTTTTTTTCTATTCTTCTCTTTTTCTTGGGAGCTAGGCCTTCATGCTGATGGGATGCATACCTTGGGCATTTAATGCTAAATATTCTTCGAGGGTGGCAATGTTGTAGAACAACCGTAGGAGTTTTATGCATGTATTTTAAAATTTTACAGCGGAATAACTTCAGGTTAAATATTTTAATCTATAATGTAAGCACATAATCTGATCATAAAGTATCCTACAAATGGATCTATGGCATATATATATACATGTAAAAATCTGAATAACAAAATCTGCATGATGTGCATAAAAATAAGTAAAGCAGTAGATCTGATCTACAATAACCAGAGATCCGAACCTAATACCTGAGTGTGGATAGTCGAACGCTGCAATCATGAATATAGATCTAGAGGTCCTGACTGGTTGCTCACAGCTGCACAGTATGTTCGGCCTCTACAAAACGTCCACACGAAGTCCTAGTTCCGATCTGCTATCTTTGGAAGTGCTAACTTGCGAAAATTATTTCTGATGGATGATCTGATTGGATCTTTTTCTTCAATCATCTCGGACTTTTTCGAGATTGAAGATAGATCCACGAAGGTCACTGGAGGATAGAGGAATAGTAGAGAATCATCTAGATTTGATCTGAAACTCCCTTTCCAAAACTACTCGGCACCAAGGCTGAACTCTCACTAAAGAAGAGATTGTTCTCTTCTAATCACATACCAAAAAGAAAATTGCCCACCCTAGATCCTCATGCCCAAGACCTCTGGTTCGGCCCCTCTCTTCTTGCTCTATTTTTTGAAGGAAAAAATCTAAGATGCAATGCACAAAAATGACTCTTTTTATGGTTGCCGATCAAAGGTGTTAGGATAGGATAAGTTCCTATTCAAGTTTGAATTCAAATCTCATTTGAACTCAAACCAAGCTGGTTTTATCCCCATCAATCCTTTGAACAAAGAAGTGCTGAACATGAACTTATGGGCATGGAAAAATACTGAGAGCTTCTCCTTTTTGTCTCATAAAAAGAAATCCTCAAAGTGGCCGATGGGTGGAAGGGATTAGGATGAGCTTTCAATCAGTTTTAAAACTCCTTTTAAATTCAAATCAAAACCAACCATATTTTTATCCAAGTGGGTGTCAAAGAGGAGCATTTGCTAGAGAAATCTCATGTACAAACAAATTTTGTACGATGAGTTATGGCATGGAGAAGGTAGGTGGCATAAGAGACTTCAATTATTCGAATTTTGAATTCAATCTTGAATTCGAAATTCAAGTTGATTTCAAATTCAAATCAAATTTGATCTAATCAAACTCTATTTGATTAGAAGTGATCCAACTTAATTTAATTTGACCCTAACTCAATTAAAAATTAACTGGGTTCAAATTCTGATCAAATCAAGGCTTAATCTCTCTAAGCGATTAGGTCATCCTATAACCTAATGTATTTGACCTAATTGAATCTAATTCAATTAGACTTAATTCAAACTTTAATACTCAATCAAATTAAACTAATCAATGATCTAATTATTGACTAATCCTCCTGAACATTACTGACTCTCAGTGAATTAATTTACTACAACTATTGCTCAGGGCTAATCATCAATCGCATTGACGAGTTTATCTTTGGATGATTCTTAATCGTCGATCAGTCATATGATCAGAGAGGTACTTCTTATATGTGTGACTTCATAGGTTCGAATGTAAGCTGATAGCACAGGAATAAATTTTTATATAAATCGAAGTAACCATCTAGTAATGGTATCCGACGTCCGGATAGGTCGAATGTATGTGAAGCAACATCCAAGAATCTAATGGACTATAGTTATCGTATAATTCATCTCTTTGACCCTTGATGCTCAGGATAACTTCAGAGTTAACTATCAACTCTTGATCAGTGCATCCTAATTGTGTCTCAATCCAATTAATCTTGTGACTTCTCATAAGGATTACTTTGGCCAAGGTTTTGCTAAATTGAAAATATATTTAAGCATACTCTCCAATGACTTGGAGTGGTCAATCCCATCTTGACTCACACATCGACTTCACAAGTACCTGACTGTGCTTTAAAATTTTTGATTCTAAATTAAAAATTCAAATAGTCTGGCATCAAAGCACAGTGAGTTGCTTGCAAGTCACCATGGTGATCTTAGATCGGAGGGATACTTATACCCATATCTTTTTAGAGTATCTCTTGACAATAGAGTATTTTAGATTTAGTCACATCTAGTGAGATATACTCCTACGTCTCACTTGAAGGAGATTGTAGGCGATTTCATGCATGTATTTCAAAATTTTTTGAAACAAATTACAGCGGAAAGTAACTAGATTAATCATATTAATCAAACAAATATATGATCTAATTATTAAATCAACCTACTCTAAGATCTATGATATGATATATGACATATAAAATTTAAAAATAAAATAACATGCATGTATCTAAGTAATAGATCACATCTATTCGACAGTAAATCAGATCTACTATCCTATAGAGTTCATAACTCCATATCTGAGAATGGATCGACGATCGTCGCTGCTAAAAAAATATAGTAAATGATTTATCCTCATCATTTGTAGCCGCATAGGATGTCCGATCTCTACTGGACGTCCACTCGAAGCTCCGATCATATCCATCTCCTCAGAAGTGCTAGCTCACACGAAGTCCATATCAAAGGCTGATCCAATTCTTTCTTTCAAAACTCTCGAACACTTTCAGAAGTTGAAGAAGGACACTTAGGAGGAGGATGAGGTGGAGGAGAAGATGGGAAGAAAAGACTCACTACCTTTTCACTTTTCTCTCTTCCCGATATCCTAGACCAAAACCCTAGGATTTTCATGCTAAAACACCTACGCCCCACAAGTGCCCATGCCCCATTCCCTTCAAAGAAAACCTTTCTCATGGTAAAACCCCTTTCCCATGTCACACAAATTAGAACCCCATCTCATGGTAGGCCTTAAGGAGTGGATAGGAATGAGTTAAAATCAAATTTGAACTTCAATTCAAGATAAAGATTGGTTTTAAGTTCAAAACTCATTCAAACTTAAACCAAATTAATCCTATCCAAAGAGAGGGCGACATGGGCTATGGAGTGTGGAGAAACTTCATGCAGAAATTTGATTTTGTGTAAAGAGTCCTCATGGAAAAAGTATTGGCGCAAGGGAGAGTGGATGAGCTCAAATCAAATTTGAACTTTAACCAAGATCAAGTTTGAATTCAAATCTAATTTGAATCCAACCAGATCTTATCTACATTCATTTAGGCATTGAGAAGAGGGTGAGAAACACTTGGGGTGTGGAGAAAACTCTCACACAAATCTAACTTCTATGAAGGAAAGTCGGGCATCCAAATGGGGTGGTGTAAGGAAGAGTCCAACAAAGTTTGGACTCTAGGTTTTTGGTTCAGCTTGGTCTTCAACCAAATCAAATTTGGTCAGATCCAAATGATAGATGAAATCCAATCTAATTAGGCTCATAAATTTTTAATCAAATTTTAATCTAATTAAGAATTGATTGAACCAAAGTTCTGATCAAATCAGGGATAATTCTCCCTTAGCGATTAGGTCATCTCATAACCTAATCGAGTCAAACTTAATTGAGTCAAATTCAATTAGATTTGATCCATACATCATTGCTCAATCAAATTGAACTAATTAGAAATTTAATTATTAGTTTATCCTTCATTAATTCACTAATGCTTAGTGAATTATTTCATCATAATTTTTGCTTAAGGTTAATCATCAATCAAATTGACAATTACACCCTTTAATGATTCTTAATCATTGATAGGCCACATGATCAGTTAGAAATTTTTTTTTGAGTGTGACCCCATAGATTCGAATCTAAGTCAGTAGCGTAAGAATAAATTTTTAAACTAATTGATGTAACCATCTAGCAATGGGATCCAACATCTGAATAGATCAAATGATTGCAAAGCAACATTCAAGAACCTACTGACGTATGGTTATCGTATAATTCATCTCTTTGATCCTGAATGCTCAAGATAACCTAAGATTTAACTATCAATCCTAGATAAGTCATCCATATCATATTTTAATCTTTCAAATCTATTATATGGATTATTCGGATTCAAGTTTTATTAAATTGAAATACACTGATGTATTAACTCCTACTTATTTGGAGGAATCAATCCCTTCTTGACTCATACACCAACTTAATAAGTACTTAACTATGTCCAAAAATCTTTTAGTTACTAAATTAAAAATTCAGATAGTCTGACATGAAAGCATAGTGAGTTGCTTGTAAGTCACCGTGGTAATCTAAAGTCGGAGGGATATTTATACCCATATCCTTTGTGAGCTACTTTTGACAGTAGAGTGCTCCACATTTGGTCACGTTTAATGAGAACTACTCCTACATTTTACTTGCATGTTATACCAGTATCTCCAAATTACTTGGTTATAAGAGTAATCAATGCATATGACACACAACGACCTACAATTGATAATCACTATCGTCCTTGTAATAGCATATTGTTTGGTCGTGAACAAATTTAAGAACTAAATGATAAATCCTCATTTATCAATCAAATTAGTCCTAAGGACTTCATCACAACATAGGAGTTCATTAAGAAGATATAACATTGTGATAAAAAAAGTCAAATAACTTTTATTAATGATCAATTCATATACATTTATAATTAGCACAATTGTCAAACGATTGGCTTTAGGATATATTTTCCAACAACTTTCATTTGGACTAAAGCCCATCAGTATAGTATCTTATACTCATCTTCAATTTCTAATCATTGAACTCCTAGATACCGAGGCTTCAGTAAATGGGTCGGCCAAGTTCTTTTTTCTGTCGATCTTCTAAAGCTTGATGATACCTCAATTCACAAACTCCCGGGCAAGGTGGTAGTGGTGCAGAATCTGCTTGGTAAGCTAATGGGACTTTGGCTCCTTGGCTTAAGCTATGGCTCCAGTGCTATATAATACAGCAGGACTATCATTAGAGGGTGCCACTCCTAACTTACCAATGAACTTCTGTAATCACACAGCTTCCTTGCCAACATCGGATGCTGTAATACATTTCGCTTCGCAAAAAGAATTTTCTACAGTGTTCTACTCGAAACTTTTCAACAGACAGCTCCATTATTTAGGATAAATTTGTAACCCAACATGCTCATGTTGTCATCTCTGATCTGACTAAAAATTGGAGTTGGTAAATTCTAATTGTCAGATCAACCCATTGTTCTTCAGTATTTCTCAAACACTTAAGAATGATTTTTATAATCTTTCAATGGTTCTTTTTCAGATCAGACTGGTATCAACACACTATCCCTAGTGAGTATGCCACATCCAATCTTATACATGTCTTATCTATGCTGAACCACTTCAGTATAATATCAATGTACATCGACTGGAATAATCCAAGCATTCTCTAAGATCTATCCCTATAGATCTTCATCCCCAAGATGTAAGATGCTTCTCTCAAATCCATCATGGAGAACTTAGATGATAGCCTAACCTTTATTTTCTATAATATAGGGATGTCATTCTCGATTAAGAAAATTTTATCCACATACAGTATAAGAAATACAACTATAGAACATCAGCCCATTATATATGCAGGTTTCTTCTTTGTTCTCAATGAAGCCATACGTTCTGATCTCATTAAAATATATATTTCAACTCTAAGAGCTTTACCATAGGAGAAAACATCTCATCATAATCAATACTATAATATAGACGATATCTCTTGGCAACCAGACGAATTTATAGGTCTCCATCTTTCCATCTGTATCTTTTTTCTTATTGAAAATCTACTTACACCCCATGAGTTTTACCTCTTCAGGTAAATCAACAAATGTCCATATATTGTTGATCTTCATAGACTCCATTTTGGACATCATGGCTCAAAGCCACTAATTGGAGTCAAACCTCTGCATGGCATCCATGTAAGTGATCAGATCCTTGTTGTTCTTATCGAATTTCAAAAGATCACATCCTAGATCTAGAAACTGAAGTATCTGTCTAGCTGATGTGGTACTCTATCGGATCTCTTTAACGGTGCCTCTACAATGGACTCCTGGTTTGATCTAATCAAATCCAATTCTATGAGTTCACTAGATTGTGTCGATTTTTCTATCAGTCAAACTTTATCAAATTCAACTTTAGAGGCATCAGTTCCTTCACTAAGGAACTCTTTTTTCAAAAAGAATGCCTAACAACTCTTGTTCTTCAATAAGATAGAAGTAATATCCCCTAGTTTTCTTGGGATATCTTATGAAATGATACTCATCGGACTATGATCCAAGCTTATCGATTTGAAAAATGCTTGATATAAGCCAGACATTTTCAATCTCTAAGGTAAAAGAGTATCGATTATGCTGCTCCATATCTTATATGGAGTCTTTGCAACAGATTCACTCGGAATCCAGTTCAGAAAATAACAGGCAGTCTTAAGAGCTTAATCCTAAAAGGAGACTGATAGATTTACAAACCCCATCAAGGACTGAACCATGTCTAATGAGATTCGATTCTACTGAAAAAGAATCTCATTCTCTTCTAGATATGTCAAAAAACTTATCAGAAAGAATTTTCCTCCTCGATTTAATCGAAGTATTTTGATACTCTTTCTAGTTTGTTTCTCTACCTCATTATGAAATTATTTAAATATTTCAAACAACTCAGATTAATGGTACTTATGTCCATAGATGTAATACATCAATATATACTTGACTGAGAACATCATTAGCTCGTTCATCTTTTTCAGCAAAAGATGACTTGATCATCTTACGAAGGAGATAGGATTGACAGGTTGATAATGATTCACAGCTATTGACTTCGAGAATTACCTCCGGTTGATCCTATTCTTCTTTATATGACTGAGCCTATAATGCCAAAGATAGGCATCTGTGATATTATCTACTCTAGGATGCTTGTTTATTATGTATAGTACACTAACAGGCTGTGACTATGTCATTTTTTAATTATACACACATAATTTTTACATCATTCATAATGATATCACAAAATCATTCTATATTGACAATGTAAATCCATCTTTAGCCAAAAAGCTTACGAAAATTATATTCATCAAAATTGATAATTGTGATAATCACTGAAAATGACATTATTAGAATTGAAAATTTGCTTGACAATTTCTAAAGCTAGGATTAGAACATAACTTCCATCTCCAACATTTAGGAATCTCTTGCCATTTTCAAAATTTCTACTAACCTGAAGTTCTTGCAACAATTTACAGATGTACATGAATCGAACTTTCGATATCTAATATCTAGATAGTAATATCACAAATAAAAAAATTATAAGGTGTTATCATATAAGTACTTTATCCAGCAACTATTTGCTGATTTCTCTTCATTAGCCTGTTCAGATTAAGAGACGCTAGATACGGAGGATAATTCCTCTTCTAGTGCCCCTGCTTCTTCCAAAAGAAGCACTCTTCCAGACTAGGGTTAACCTTAGACTTCTTAGTCAATTCGGACTCTAAAGTTCAAGTACGACTCACTTGCACCTTCTTTTTCTCTTCTTTCTCAAAGAACTAACCTCCCGTTGAAGATGCACCTTCAGAGGTGCCAAATGACTCCTTCAATATTTGAAAGATTTCTTTTATCCTTAGCATCCATAAATTTATAACTAAATTCATATTCATCACAACCCTTATCACCACACCACGGTTCGGTCATTAAGCTACTTCTGATAAGTGACTCTGACCGCATTACATGCATTGGGCTCGAGAACTTCAAGTGCTAGATCTGTAAGAACATATAGGATCCTTTCATGCTTTAAAATAATTTTCAACTTTTGATACCAGCTATCAAAGTTGGGTCCTATAAGGTTGTCACTTATCAAACAGTGAGTAGAGCAACAGACTACTAGCCATAACTGAAAAAAAATTAAAAAAAAAATTTAAATGTACATGAGTTATTAAGCCTAAAGATTTGAACTTTAGTCTAAAAGTTCTTTCACTATTTTATATGAATTGCTAGCCTCTACCTCCAATCTGAAAAATTATATTAATTTTTTAATGGGTACTAGAATCCTCACAGGCTGCACATGGGCCCAAGTGTGGTCGGCCAATCTCTGTGCACTCATAGGTAGGTTCTAAACTAATTATTTCATCAAATAACTTCTAGTTATTGATTTTGCCTTAGGCTCTTCTTCAGCAGGCGTGTGGCACCTCCACTAAAAATCTTGGTTAGATCCAACCATTAATATATCAAAATTTAGTACATCTGACAAATGAACGATCAAGTTAGAGTGTGGCTCGAACAACCTGATCACCGTTAGAAAGATACATCTGAATCAATATATTATGAATGATAATTCTGACAGCCAGATGAGCACCAGGCATGTGGCGCCTCCTATGATCATCTAAATTGTTGGATCCATTATCATCCAACTTAATGAGAGGCTATGATCTAGTTATCACCATAACTATTTCATTTTTAGAGATCTAATAATTTTAGAAGTTTTGAATAAATATTTTAAGAGAATAGATTAACCAGCAGTCAATAATTCTCTCAATGACTTCACCAAGTCATTAAAAGAGAACTAGAGACATGATGGTCCACACGACGAGTCGTAAATCCTTCCACTGACTTCACCAAGTCATGAAGAGGACTAAAATAAGTCAAACTAGGGGCATCTTGATCAGTCAAACTGATTTTCTAGTTAGTATGGATCAATCCGAATCATTAAGCGATCTGATTAAAATATAATTCACTATGTTGGCCAGATAAATAAGATCGATGGGAGGGATATGCCATTAACTCATCATAGACTCAATCTATGTGAGTAGCTCTCAATTAATGACTACTGATCAAGACTGCCAAACTTATCTTAGACACTAATTGATTAATTAGTTCAATTCCAGCTTATAGACTTGGGTTTGACTGCTGAGCTAGAATCAAGGTCTATTTGGTCTAATCAAAGACATGGACTTGACCAACTATAACTATTGTATTTGATCTAGAGTGTCCTTGACTTAATCTAAATTAATTTTTGGTTAGATTTGATTAACTACTCTTTTAGTCCATTAAATCTTTGATTCTAATCTTAGGTCTAATCCAATTAAAAGAACCTGATTTGAGCTAACCCATGCCCCCATATTTTATGTAATATTATTAGATCTTAAATTCATAATTCTAGATCTAAAGATTTATCTCTTAATTCTTAATTAAGTGTAACATTAACATGGATTAAGATTTTTAATTGAAACTGTTGGTGCAAAAATCCGTCTGCGCCGGAGAAGCTGGTGTCGGGGAAGCCACGGTCGCCACCGGGACCTGCAAGGGAAGTCTAAATCGGAGGTGGGGTTGCTCCGGCAAGACCCTCCGACGCTCAAGTCAGTTCTCTGCCTCAACAAGAATGGAGTGCTCGAACGGAGAATTTAGCAGAGTTTTGAGATAAGAAAAAATAGGCTTAAAGAATAACGTATCTGGTCCCCCTTTTATAGGCGGAGGAGGCAATGGATTGATGGCGACGTTTGTAACTGCCTGGTAGTGGGCCGCCCATGGTCAAGGGAATTGATTGCGAAAGATAGTGGGGTAGACCTGTGGCTATCGTCATAGCCCGCCACGTAGGGCCTGTTGCAAGTAGTGGAGCGACGCCCGTTGCCGCTAGTTGTCAGCGGGTAGTGAGATCGTGCAGCACCTGCCGCAGGGAATGAAGTAGCATCATGGCCGTTGACACAGCCTGTCAGAGAGTAATGGGTCCACCGCAGGGGGTGATGGAGCCGCACGGAATCCGCTACAGGAAGTGGAACAGGATCATGGTTGTTATTGTGATCTGCCAAGGGGCGCGGATCTGTTGATCGAGGCTCGGCAGTGGTCGGAGTTTGGCCTTTGTAGGAGTCCGGGAGGGGTCCTCCTTTCGGTTGAGGTCGTGGGTGGAGTCCGGCTCCAGCAGCTGATACTGAGGTCGGAGACTGAGGGCGGCGCCCGGCTCCCGTAGGAGTCCGGGCGGAGCCGTCCTGCTGTCGATGGCGGAGCCTGGCTCCCGTAGGAGTCCGGGCGAAGTTGTCATGCTGTCGATGGCGGAGCCCGGCTCCCGTAGGAGTCCGGGCGAAGCTGTTCTGCTGTCGATAGCAGAGCCCGGCCTCCGTAGGAGTCTGAGCGAAGCTGTTCTGCTGTCGATGGCGGAGCCCGACTCCCGTAGGAGTCCGGGCGGAGCTGTTCTGCTGTCGATGGCGGAGCCCGGCTCCCGTAGGAGTCCGGGCGGAGTGTTCTGCTGTCGATGGCGGAGCCCGACTCCCGTAGGAGTCCGGGCGAGGCCATTCTGCTGTCGATGGCGGAGCCCGACTCCCGTAGGAGTCCGGGCGGAGCTGTCATGCTGTCGATGGCGGAGCCCGGCTCCCGTAGGAGTCCGGGCGGAGCTGTTCTGCTGTCGATGGCGGAGCCCGGCTCCCGTAGGAGTCCGAGCGAGGCCGTTCTGCTGTCGATGGCGGAGCCCGGCTCCCGTAGGAGTCCGAGCGAGGCCGTTCTGCTGTCGATGGCGGAGCCCGGCTCTCGTAGGAGTCCGGGCGGAGCTGTCATGCTGTCGATGGTGGAGCCCGGCTCCCGTAGGAGTCCGGGCGGAGCTGTTCTGCTGCCGATGGCAGAGCCCGGCTCCCGTAGGAGTCCAGGCGAGGCCGTTCTGCTGTCGATGGTGGAGCCCGATTTTCGTAGGAGTCCGGGCGGAGCTGTTCTGCTACCGATGGCGGAGCCCGACTCCCGTAGGAGTCCGGGCGGAGCTGTTCTGCTGCCGATGGCGGAGCCCGGCTCCCGTAGGAGTCCGGGCGAGGCCGTTCTGCTGTCGATGGCGGAGCCCGACTCCCGTAGGAGTTCGGGCGAAGCTGTTCTGCTGCTGATGGCGGAGCCCGGCTCCCGTAGGAGTCCGGGCGAGGCCGTTCTGCTGTCGATGGCGGAGCCCGGCTCCCGTAGGAGTCCGGGCGAGGCCGTTCTGCTGTCGATGGCGGAGCCCGGCTCCCGTAGGAGTCCGGGCGAAGCTGTTCTGCTGTTGATGGTGGAGCCCGGCTCCCGTAGGAGTCCGGGCGAAGCTGTTCTGCTGTCGATGGCGGAGCCCGGCTCCCGTAGGAGTCTGGGCGAAGCTGTTCTGCTGCCGATGGCGGAGCCCGGCTCCCGTAGGAGTCCGGGCGAGGCCGTTCTGCTGTCGATGGCGGAGCCCGGCTCCCGTAGGAGTCCGGGCGGAGCTGTCATGCTGTCGATGGCGGAGCCCGGCTCCCGTAGGAGTCCGGGCGGAGCTGTTCTGCTGTCGATGGCGGAGCCCGACTCCCGTAGGAGTCCGGGCGAGGCCGTTCTGCTGTCGATGGCGGAGCCCGGCTCCCGTAGGAGTCCGGGCGGAGCTGTTCTGCTGCCGATGGTGGAGCCCGGCTCCTGTAGGAGTCCGGGCGAGGCCGTTCTGCTGTCGATGGCGGAGCCCGGCTCCCGTAGGAGTCCGGGCGAAGCTGTTCTGCTGTTGATGGCAGAGCCCAGCTCCCGTAGGAGTCCAGGCGAAGCTTTTCTGCTGTTGATGGCGGAGCCCGGCTCCCGTAGGAGTCCAGGCGAAGCTGTTCTGCTGTTGATGGCGGAGCCCGGCTCCCGTAGGAGTCCGGGCGAAGCTGTTCTGCTGAGGATCTCGGCTGTGGGTATTTTATACCCAACACCAGTCCCCCTACTTTCGAGTTTAAATTTCAAGCGAAGGAAGTACACACAGAGAGAGATGCGCACAACCGGAATCGCCCCTTCGAATTCTGCGCCCTGCTGTCCCCAGATATTTTGACATTTAATGCGTGCATGTCAGAGTCTGCTTTTAGGTGAAGGCGATCTGAAGAGTCTTTTCGGAATCCCCGTTGAAACACGATCCCAAGCGTCGTGCTGCGGGAATTTGTGAGCGATCAACCCTCGATGGCGATGAAGGGGATAAGCGCGACATGTGGCACACACCAGCTGGCCCGGGAATACACGCCACCATAACTGCGCCAGGATCCGTCGGCTATTTAAACCCCTCAGTCCCTTCGTGGCTTCATCCTGGCGCTTTCTTTTCGTCTGAGAGTTTTGCTTCTCTCGCCCCAGTCCTTGTCTCCTTCCCTCGCACCATGTCCTCTACTCGGGAGGCTGTTCTTGAGGGAATTTTTAGGGCTTGGAGGAAGGTGAGGAGGAGAACGGCGGCCGGTGAGAATCTCCGTCGTTCTAAAGGGAGCCCAAGGAAGAATTCCTTCAACAACAGAGGTTTAATAACGGGGGCTGTCGGTGAAGTTCCGCCCGCGAATTTTGGAGTGGCAAGGCGGGGTGATACCGGTCAAGAGGGCAGAGCAGTCGTCATAAGCCATGACGGGATCCTTGACGCCGTCGGGGCCGAAAGACCAGAGGCGGTCGGCATCGACGGTGGGGCAGTAGAACTTGTTGCGGGAGCGGTGGAAGTAACGCATGCCGACCTTGCCGGAGCATCTCGGGTGGCGGCCGTCGTGGTGCATTCGAAGATGAGGCACATCTCTGGTGTCGCGACCGCTCCTGAAGTAGCTACGGTTCTTCTTGAAACAGGTCTTCGCTACTGCCGCCGTTGCCCTCACCGCCTCCGGAGATCTATCCCACCCCTTTCCCGCTAAGGTTGGGACTTTGGGGAACAGAATGAGGCGAGATGGGGCGAGAGTTGTTACACGCACTGGGGAATGCGACTGAGAAGGATAGAGATGGAGTTCGTAGCTCGGAGCGGCCTCCGGTTCGTCCTGCCCGAACCGTGCTCGCGAGACTTGCGATGACGTGTATCCTCTTTTTCATCTTCTTTTTTCCTGACCCATCGGGTCTTGTAACGTGTACTTTTGTTAAATGAAAAAGTGATTTTGGTACCTTGTTTGTATCTTGTGTTAAATAGTTGTCTGCCGAACTTCATCATTTTTCTTTCCTTCTCTTTGTCTGTGTTACGTCATCCCAAGGTCGTCGGCGCCCTCTTCAGTTCATGTGGGGTCGTCATTCATCGAGCTCTTGTTCGGCTTTTATGCCGTTCGGAGATACCCACTTGTCAGGTTTGCTTGGATTTCTCTCCGCTGAAGTCGGGGCTAAGTTCGGCTCCCTTGATAATCCGAACGGAGAAGCCCTCCTGAAGTTGGAGTAGCTCGGCTCCCGTAAGAGTCAGGGCAAAGTTTTTCTGCAATCGAAATCATAAGCAAAGTCCGGCTTCCGTGGAAGTCCGGGTGGAGTTGTCCTGTAGCTGATGTTGGCGATGGAGCCCGGCTCCTGTAGGAGTTTGGGTGAAGTCTTTTTTGTTGTTGGAACCCGGCTTCCGTGGGAGTCCGGATGAAGTCTTCTTTGGCGTAGAAACCCGGCTCCCGTAGGAGTCCGGGCCTTCCACTTTGCTCATGTCAGGACGAGGTTCTCCTTCTGTTCCTGACAGGGCTGTGGGGGCATATTAGGGCGTTGCCAGGCCTCTCCCCCCATCCGGTCTAAAAGAATCAGGCCTTCGACTTTGCTCAAGTTAGGACGAGGTTCTCCTCCTGTCCCTAACAGGGCTGTGGGGGCACATTAGGGCGTTGCAAGGCCTCTCCCCCCATCCGGTCTAAAAGAATCGGGCCTTCGATTTTGCTCAAGTTAGGGCGAGGTTCTCCTCCTGTCCCTAACAGGGCTGTGGGGGCACATTAGGGCGTTGCAAGGCCTCTCCCCCCATCTGGTCTAAAAGAACCGGGCCTTCGACTTTGCTCAAGTTAGGGCGAGGTTCTCCTCCTGTCCCTAACAGGGCTATGGGGGCACATTAGGGCGTTGCAAGGCCTCTCCCCCCATCCGGTCTAAAAGAACCGGACCTTCGACTTTGCTCAAGTTAGGGCGAGGTTCTCCTCCTGTCCCTAACAGGGCTGTGGGGGCACATTAGGGCGTTGCAAGGCCTCTCCCCCCATCCGGTCTAAAAGAACTGGGCCTTCGACTTTGCTCAAGTTAGGGCGAGGTTCTCCTCCTGTCCCTAACAAGGCTGTGGGGGCACATTAGGGCGTTGCAAGGCCTCTCCCCCCATCCGGTCTAAAAGAATCGGGCCTTCGACTTTGCTCAAGTTAGGGCGAGGTTCTCCTCCTGTCCCTAACAGGGCTGTGGGGGCACATTAGGGCGTTGCAAGGCCTCTCCCCCCATCCGGTCTAAAAGAACCGGGCCTTCGACTTTTATAAGGTTGCCCTCTCGTTTTTGATACAGTCTGCTCGAATTGTCCTAAGACAAATGGGCACGCATTTTTTGATTAGGACGAAATTACCGGTAGTACATCCGTAAGTTTTCTGAGCTCCAAGGTCGCGGGAGGTCGGCTCCTCCGAGCTCCTTAAGATAATAAGTTCCAGGTCGGACTACTTCTTTGACCTCATAAGGTCCCTCCCAGTTTGGGGCAAGCTTCCCCTGGCCCTGTGGTTGTGAGACAGCAGCTCGTCGGAGCACTAGGTCCCCTGCTTTAAATGCCTTGTTCTTGACTCGGGCGTTGTAATATCGGGCAACTTTCTGTCTGTAGGCCGCCATTCGAACCTGAGCAACCTCCCGCCTTTCTTCCAGTAGGTCGAGGTTGGCTCTGAGACTTTGCGCATTTTGGGGTTCGTCGAATGCCACGACTCGTGCCGATGGGAGTTTAAGCTCGATTGGGATGACGGCCTCCGTACCAAAGGCTAAAGCAAAGGGAGTCTCCCCTGTGGGCAACCTCTGGGTGGTTCGATACGCCCATAGCACATGATAAAGTTCGTCCGCCCAGGTTCCTTTTGCTTTTTTGAGCCTGGTCTTAATCCCCTGCAACAGGGTTCTGTTCGTTACCTCAGCTTCGCCGTTCGCCTGAGGATGGGCCACTGATGTGAAGTTGTGGGAGATGTTTAGATCTTCACAGAATTCAGCAAATCTGGCTCCTGTGAATTGCCGTCCATTATCAGTGATTAGGGTTCTAGGCAAATCGAACCTGCATACGATTGATTTCCAGACGAAATCCTACACTTTCGCCTCTGTGATTTTTGCTAGTGGCTCGGCCTCGACCCATTTGGTGAAGTAGTCGATTGCTACAAGGAGGAATTTTCTTTGACCAGACGCCATGGGAAAGGGGCCAAGAATATCCATCCCTCATTGCGCAAAAGGCCATGGGGCACTCAAGGGCGTGAGCTCGGTAGCAGGTTGTCTCTGGACGTTGGCGTATCTCTGGCATCGATCACACTTTTTGACATATTCAATTGAATCACGATGCATTGTTGGCCAGTAATATCCTTGGCGGAGTAGTTTGTGGGATAGAGACCTGGCACCCAAATGGCTTCCGCAAGCTCCCTCATGTACCTCCCATAAAGCGTAGTCAGCTTCTGAGGGTCGGAGGCATCTCAAGAGAGGCAAGGAGTACGATCTTTTGTACAATTTGCCCTCATAAAGGATGTACCGGGAGGCTTAATTTCGGAGTTTTCGGGCTTCTTTCGCATCCTGGGGGAGAATCCCATCTCTCAGATAGGTTATCAGCGGGTCGACCCAGCTGGGCTCGTGGTCGATTTCCATTACGAGCCGCGGTTCTTCCGTACTCGGATGTTTTAAAACTTCAAAGAGGATGCCTTTGGGTAATTCGGCCGAAGCCGATGTCGCCAGCTTGGAGAGAAGATCTGCTCTGGTATTCTCCGACCTTGGAATTTGCCTGATGTCGAAATTGCCAAAGGCAGGGGTGAACTCCTTCACCTTCTCAAGATATTTGGGCATACTGTCCTCCCGCGCTTCAAAGCTCCCGCTGACTTGCCCCACTACAAGTTGGGAATCGCTGTGCACCCGGAGTTGATCTACTCCAAGCTCCCTGGCGATCCTCAATCCTGCGATCAGAGCTTCATATTCTGCTCCATTGTTTGTTGCGGGGAATTCGAAATGCAGAGCGTACTCCGCAACGACTCCTTCCGGGCTGGTCAAGATCAGGCCTGCACCCGCGCCTGTCATGTTGGAAGATCCGTCCACATGGAGGGTCCAAAAGCGATCGGAGCAACTGGCTTCTTCGTCGGGGGAGTTCGATTGAGTCTTCAGGTCGTCAATTTTGCTTTGCTCAGGTTCAGCCTCCTCGAGGATGGTGCATTCTACTATGAAATCTATCAATATTTGGGCATTTATTGCCGGTCTAGATTTGTAGTTGATGTCGAATTCTGTGAGCTCGATTGCCCATTTCGCCATTCTCCCAGAGGTGTCAGCTCGGTGTAAAACCGCCTTGATCGGTTGGTCGGTGAGTAACGTCACTGTGTGCCCTTGAAAGTAAGGCCGGAGTCTCCGAGCTGCAATCAACAAGGCGTAGGTCAGTTTTTCTAATTTAGTATACCTGGTCTCGGCGTCTCTCAACACGCGACTAATGTAGTAGACCGGTCGCTGGACTTTCATTTCCTCTTTAACAAGGACAGCTGCAAGGGCTGTGGGAGAGACTGTCAGGTACAAAAATAGTTCCTCCTTAGGCTCGGGTTTCGCCAGCAGTGGAGGCGAGCTGAGGTAGCTCTTTAATTCTTCGAATGCCCGTTGGCATTCAGAGGTCCAACAGAAGTTCTTCGGCTGTTTGAGGGTTTGAAAGAAGGGCAAACATCGTTCGGCCAACCTCGCGACAAAGCGATTAAGAGCCGCAACTCTTCCCGTGAGGCACTGAACCTCCTTGATCGACCTTGGGGCAGTCATATTTTGGATGGCGCGAATTTTTTCCGGATTGGCCTCGATCCCGCGCCCAGATACCATGAAGCCCAGGAACTTTCCTGAGGTTACCTCAAAGGCGCATTTGGTCGGGTTCAGCTTCATTCTATACTTTCGAAGAGCGCCAAAGGTTTCCTCGAGGTCGGCGACATGATTTCCGGAAGACCTGCTTTTCACGAGCATATCGTCCACATAAACCTTCATGTTTCGGCCGATCTGCTCCTTGAAAATTTTGTTCACCAGTCGTTGATAGGTTGCGCCCGCGTTCTTGAGGCCGAACGGCATAACCCTGTAGCAGTAAAGGCCGCGATTAGTGATAAAAGCTGTCTTTTCTTCATCTTCCGATGCCATTCTAATTTGGTTATAGCCGGAGAACACGTCCATAAAAGTGAGAAGCTCATGGCCCGAGGTAGCGTCCACCAGTTGATCGATCCTGGGAAGGGGGTAGCTGTCTTTTGGGCAAGCCTTATTCAGCTTTTTGAAGTCGATACACATCCTCCACTTGCCGTTTGCTTTCTTGACCAAGACAACATTGGAGATCCACTCAGGATAATTGACTTCCTTGATAAATCTGGCCTTGAGAAGTTTATCCACTTCCTCGGCTATTGCCTTTTGCCTCTCCGGGGCTTGACTCCGGATTTTTTCTTTTGTCGGCCGATGTTTAGGGTCGACCGCCAGATGATGTTCCATGACTTCTGTGTCAATCCCCGGCATATCCGCCGGGACCCATGCGAAAATGTCCGCATTCCTTCGAAGAAAATCCACGAGACGCGTCCGCACCTCCTCCTCCAGGTTGGAGCCAATTAACACCACATGCTCCGCATTCCCATCATTCAAAGGAATTGGTATTAGGTCCTCGATCAGACCGCCCCTCTCTTCAGTGAGGTCATCACGCGCATCCAACCCATCGACCGGACAGAGGTCCGCTTGATCGTTTCTCTGTAGGGCAATGTTGTAGCATTGCCTGGCCAGCGCTTGGTCTCCCCGGACCTCTCCGATCCCCTTGTTGGTGGGGAACTTCAATTTCAAATGGTAGGTCGAAACAATGGCTCTGAGGGCATTGAGGCTGGGTCGGCCAAGAATTGCATTGTAGGCAGATGGCGCCTTCACCACCAGGAAGTTCACCAGGGCTCTAGACTGCTTTGGATGCTGACCCGCGGTCACAGTTAGAGCTATCATTCCTTCCGTTGGAACGGCGTCACCAGTAAACCCTATTAAGGGAAAGCAAATCGGCCTAAGATGACCGCCAAGAGTGGCCATTCTTGAAAAGACACTGTAGAATAAGATGTCGGCCGAACTCCCGTTGTCGACGAGAATGCGACGGACGTCATAATTTGCTATGTTCAAGGAAACTACGACCGCATCGTTGTGAGGGAATTGGACTCCCTGGGCATCTTCTTCAGTGAAGGCTATGGGTTCTTCAACTTTTTGCCGCTTGAGGGGTGCAGCTGATGTACTGATTGCCTCCTGTCAGGATTCCCCCGAGATGACATTGACGAAATCCGGCGGAGACTGGTCGCCCGGCCACCCTTTATCGGCGACCACAACTGGAGGTAGTTGTGCAGGAACCTCGCGAGAGGGCATCGGACGGGGAAAAGAGGATTGGGTGCCGGAAAAGGTGGCCGGAAGCGGGTCCGTTGAGCGCTCCTTCAAGAACAAGGGTGCTGCGAAGACACACGCCCTTCCTCTAGCGCCAATCCTGTTGGTGCAAAAATCCGCCTACGCCGGAGAAGCTGGAGTCGGGGAAGCCGCGGTCGCCGCCGGGACCTGCAAGGGAAGTCTAAACCGGAGGTGGGGTTGCTCCGGCAAGACTCTCCGATGCTCAAGTCAGTTCTCTGCCTCAACAAGAATGGAGTGCTCGAACGAAGAATTTAGCAGAGTTTTGAGATAAGAAAAAATGGGCTTAAAGAATAACGTATCTGGTCCCCCTTTTATAGGCGGAGGAGGCAATGGATTGATGGCGACGTTTGTAACTGCCTGGTAGTGGGCCGCCCATGGTCAGGGGAATTGATTGCGAAAGATAGTGGGGTAGAGCCGTGGCTATCATCATAGCCCGCCACGTAGGGCCTGTTGCAAGTAGTGGAGCGGCGCCCGTTGCCGCTAGTTGTCAGCGGGTAGTGAGATCGTGCAGCACCTGCCGTAGGGAATGGAGTAGCATCGTGGCCGTTGACACAGCCTGTCAGAGAGTAATGGGTCCGCCGCAGGGGGTGATGGAGCCGCACAGAATCCGCTACAGGAAGTGGAACAGGATCATGGTTGTTATTGTGATCTGCCAAGGGGTGCGAATCTGTTGATCGAGGCTCGGCAGTGGTCGGAGTTTGGCCTTTGTAGGAGTCCGGGAGGGGCCCTCCTTTCGGTTGAGGTCGTGGGTGGAGTCTGGCTCCAGCAGCTGATACTGAGGTCGGAGACTGAGGGCGGCGCCCGGCTCCTGTAGGAGTCCGGGCGGAGCCGTCCTGCTGTCGATGGCGGAGCCTGGCTCCCGTAGGAGTCCGGGCGAAGTTGTCATGCTGTCGATGGCGGAGTCCGGCTCCCGTAGGAGTCCGGGCGAAGCTGTTCCACTGTCGATGGCGGAGCCCGGCCCCCGTAGGAGTCCGGGCGAAGCTGTTCTGCTGTCGATGGCGGAGCCCGGCTCCGGTAGGAGTCCGGGCGGAGCTGTTCTGCTGTCGATGGCGGAGCCCGGCTCCCGTAGGAGTCCGGGCGGAGTGTTCTGCTGTCGATGGCGGAGCCCGGCTCCCGTAGGAGTCTGGGCGAGGCCGTTCTGCTGTCGATGGCGGAGCCCGGCTCCCGTAGGAGTCCGGGCGGAGCTGTCATGCTGTCGATGGTGGAGCCCGACTCCCGTAGGAGTCCGGGCGGAGCTGTTCTGCTGCCGATGGTAAAGCCCGACTCCCGTAGGAGTCCGGGTGAGGCCGTTCTGCTGTCGATGGTGGAGCCCGACTCCCGTAGGAGTCCGGGCGAGGCCGTTCTACTATCGATGGCGGAGCCCGGCTCCCGTAGGAGTCCGGGCGGAGCTGTCATGCTGTCGATGGCGGAGCCCGGCTCTCATAGGAGTCCGGGCGGAGCTGTTCTGCTACCGATGGCGGAGCCCGACTCCCGTAGGAGTCCGGGCGAGGCCGTTCTGCTGTCGATGGCGGAGCCCGGTTCCCGTAGGAGTCCGGGCGGAGCTGTTCTGCTGCCGATGGCGGAGCCCGGCTCCCGTAGGAGTCCAGGCGGAGCTGTTCTGCTGCCGATGGCGGAGCCCGGCTCCCGTAGGAGTCCGGGCGAGGCCGTTCTGCTGTCGATGGTGGAGCCCGGCTCCAGTAGGAGTCCGGGCGAAGCTGTTCTGCTGCCGATGGTGGAGCCCGGCTCCCGTAGGAGTCTGGGCGAGGCCGTTTTGCTGTCGATGGCGGAGCCCGACTCCCATAGGAGTCCGGGCGAAGCTGTTCTGCTGTTGATGGCGGAGCCCGGCTGCCGTAGGAGTCCGGGCGAAGCTGTTCTGCTGTCGATGGCGGAGCCCGGCTCCCGTAGGAGTCCGGGCGAAGCTGTTCTGCTGTCGATGGTGGAGTCCGGCTCCCGTAAAAGTCTGGGCGAAGCTGTTCTGCTGCGGATGGTGGAGCCCGGCTCCCGTAGGAGTCCGGGCGAGGCCGTTCTGCTGCCGATGGCGGAGCCCGGCTCCCGTAGGAGTCCGGGCGGAGCTGTCATGCTGTCGATGGCAGAGCCCGGCTCCCGTAGGAGTCCGGGCGGAGCTGTTCTGCTACCGATGGCGGAGCCCGACTCCCGTAGGAGTCCGGACGAGGCCGTTCTGCTGTCGATGGCGGAGCCCGACTCCCGTAGGAGTCCGGGCGGAGCTGTTCTACTGCCGATGGCGGAGCCCGACTCCCGTAGGAGTCCGGGCGGAGCTGTTCTGCTGTCGATGGCGGAGCCCGGCTCCCGTAGGAGTCCGGGCGAGGCCGTTCTGCGGTCGATGGCGGAGCCCGGCTCCCATAGGAGTCTGGGCAAGGCCGTTCTGCTGTCGATGGCGGAGCCCGGCTCCCGTAGGAGTCCGGGCGAAGCTGTTCTGCTGTTGATGGCGGAGCCCGGCTCCCGTAGGAGTCCGGGCGAAGCTGTTCTGCTGAGGATCTCGGCTGTGGGTATTTTATACCCAACAGAAACTATTTCAATTTATAAACTCCTTTACATTGATTTTATGCATAAATATTTAGTTCTAAAAATTGAGTCGGCTCAACTCTGGACTAAGCTGGCTCACAACAAAGGGGTCGACTAAATTTTGAACTTAGTCTGCTCATAGAGATAAATAATAACATTTACTTTCTACCTATGTAAACTGGATTTGCTTAGCAGAAAATTGAGCTGACCATCCAGGGCACTAGGTCGACTCAAATCAAAATTGAGTCGACTCAGCAAGCAGAAACAACAATACTTTATATAATTTTCAGATCTAAATAATTTTATATAAATAGAAATAAAATCCATCATAAATCAATTTTAGATCTCATCTAAATTTATTTATTATTTTAGATTTTATTTTATTTTTTTTAATGATTAAAATAATTTTAATCTCTAAGAATAGATGTCACTACTTTTTATACAACTTGTATCACATACAATAATTCTCGGGTTTCAATTCTAAAATTTTATAGAAAAGTAAATTTTTTTTCTTTCGTAGTTCATCTTCATAAACAAACAGCATCCCTACACACCATAAGAGATCTCTGTGGAATGGGAGAAGAGGGTCATAAAATCCTACTTTGTTCTATGTCTAGACGGTCAAGAATGTTCAATCTAATTACTTGACTACTAGTTATCTAATCTAATCATATCACATATGAAAAAATTTAGATCAAATCTAAATCATATCAAATCTAATTTTAATATTAGATCATATCTAAATTAGATCAGAAATATCATATTCATCAAATAAAATCAAATTTTATTAGAGATCAGCACAAACTAGGACAGTCTTTTCACTATAAAGGAGAAATCTTATAGCAAAATAATCTTATTTCAATTTGTATAATCAATCAATAATTAAACTTAAATCTAAGATATTAGATCTAAATAAAATTAAATTTCAGATCTAATATGTGCATATGTCATGTTATAATGAACTTAGGCTCTGATACCACTGAAAGAGATTGTAGGTGATTTCATATATGTATTTCAAAACTTTTTGAAATAAATTATAGTGGAAAGCAACTAGATTAATTATATTAATCAAACAGACATATGATCTAATTATCAAATCAACCTACTCTAGGATCTATGATATGATATATGACATATAAAATCTGAAAATAAAATAACATACATGTATCTAAGCAATAGATCACATCTATTCGATAGTAGATCAGATCTACTACCCTATAGAGTTCATAACTCCATATCTGAGCATGGATTAACGATCACCACTGCTAAAAAAATATGGTAAAGGGTTCATCCTCATCGCTTGCAGCCGCACAGGATATCCGATCTCTATGGGACATCCACTTGAAGCTCCGATCTGATCGGTCTCCTCAGGAGTACTAACTCATGCGAAGTTTATGTCAAAGACTGATCCGATTCCTCCCTTCAAAACTCTTGAACACTTCTAGAGGTTGAAGAAGGACACTTAGGAGGAAGATGAGGTGGAGGAGAAGTTGGGAGGAAAAGACTCTCTCCTTTCTCACTTTTCTCTCTTCTCGATATCCTAGACCAAAACCCTAGGGTTTCTACATCAAAATACCTATGCCCCACAAGTGCCCACACCCCATTCCCTTCGGAGAAAACCTTTCTCACAATAAAACCCCTTCCCATGTCACACAAATCAGAACCCATCTCATGGTAGGCATTAAGGAGCGGATAGGAATGAGTTCAAATCAAATTTGAACTTCAATTCAAGATAAAGATTGGTTTTAAGTTCAAATCTCATTCAAACTTAAACCAACTTGATCCTCTCCAAAGAGAGGGTGACATGGGCTATGGAACATGGAGAAACTTCATGTAGAAATTTGATTTTTCTTGAAGAGTCCTCGCGGAAAAATTTTTAGTGTAAGGGAGAGTGGATGAGTTCAAATCAAATTTGAACTTTAACCAAGATCAAGTTTGAATTCAAATCCAATTTGAATCCAACCAGATCTTATCCACATTAATTTAGACATTGAGAAGAGGATGAGAAACACTTGGGGTGTGGAGAAAACTCTCGCACAAATCTGATTTGCATGAGAGGAAAGTCGGGCGTCCAAATGGGGTGGTGCAAGGGAGAGTCCAACAAAGTTTGTACTCTAGGTTTTTGGTTCAGCTTGATCTTCAACCAAATCAAATTTGATTAGACCCAATGATAGATGAAATCTAATCCAATTAGGCTCATAAATCTTTAATCAAATCTTAATCTAATTAAAAATTGATTGAACTAAAGTTTTGATCAAATCAGAGACAATTCTTCCTTAGCAATTAGGTCATCTCATAACCTAATTAGGTCAAACCTAGTTGAATCAAATTCAATTAGATTTGATCCATACATCATTGTTCAATCAAATTGAGCTAATCAATAATTTAATTACTAATTTATTTTTCATTAATTTACTAACACTTAACGAATTATTTTATCACAACTTTTGCTTAAGGTTAATCATCAATCGAATTGATGATTACATCCTTGAATGATTCTTAATCATTGATCAGCCACATGATCAGTTTGAAATTTTTTTTGAGTATAACCCCATAGGTTCGAAGCTAAGTCGGTAGCACAGAAATAAATTTCTGAACTAATCGATATAACCATCTAACAATAGAACCCGACATCCAGATAGGTCGAATGATTGCAAAGCAACATTCAAGAACCTACTGACATATGGTTATCATATAATTCATCCGTTTGATCCTAAATGCTCAAGGATACCTAGGATTTGACTGTCAACCCTAGATAAGTCATCCACATCGTATTTCAATCTTTCAAATCCATCACATGGATTATCTGGATCCAGATTTACTAAATTAAAATATACTAATGCATTAACTCCTACTTATTCAAAGGGGTCAATCCCTTCTTGACTCACACATCGATTTAACAAGTACTTGACTGTGTCCAAAAATTTTTAGTCACTGAATTAAAAATTTAGATACTCCAGCATCAAAGCACAGTGAGTTGCTTGTAAGTTACAGTAGTGATCTCAGATCAGAAGGATATTTATATCCATACATTCGTGAGCTACTCTTAACAGTAGAGTGCTCTATATTTGGTCACGTTCAATAAGATGTACTCCTACATCTCGCTTGCAGGCTATACCAGTGTCTCCACACTATTTGGTTATGAGGACAATCAATGCATATGACACACAACGGCCTACACTTGATAATCGCTATCGTCCTAGTAATTACGTATCATCTGGTCGTGAACAAGTTTAAGGACTAAACGATAAATCTTTCTTTATCGATCAAATTGATCCTAAAGACTTCATCACAATACAGGAGTTCATTAAGAAGATATAACCTTATGATAAAAAAATCAAATAATTTTTATTAATGATCAATTCATATACATTTATAATTAGCATAATTATCAAATAATTGATTTTAGGACATATTTTTCAACATCACTTGCGTGTCATGTCAGTGTCTCCATACTTCTTGATTAAGAGGACAACCAATGACATAACATACAATGACCTACACTTGATATAGCTATTATCTTAATAGCATATCATTTGATTATAAACTAATTTTAAGAACTAAAATGATATATCCTCCTATATTGATCAATTAGTCCTAAAGACTTCATCACAACACTGGATTTCATAGAAGATATAAATAAAGTGATGAAAAAAGCTAAAATAATATTTTATTAATAATTTATATATAATTTATAATATAAGCTCAACCGTCAACAGGCTAATGATTGACTTTAGGATATATTTTTCAACAACTCTCATCTGGACTAAAGTCAATCAATACAGTATCGTATATCCATTTTTGATTTATGATCTTCGAACTTCTTGACAATGAGAGCTTTAGTAAATGGATCGGCCAGATTCTCCTTTCTTTCAATCTTCTAAAGCACGACATCACCTTGATTCATGATCTTCCAGACAAGATGGTAGCGATGCAAAATATACTTCGTACATTAATGGGCCTTCAGTTTCTTCGCCTGAGCAATGGCTCCAATGCTGTTGCAGTAGAGCAGGACTGGACCATCAATGAAGAATGCCACTTTGAGCTTGCTGATGAATTTTCTCAGCCACACAACTTTTTTGACAGCATCGGATGTCACGAATATACTCCACCTCGCATACTCAATCGGCCACAATGTGCTGCTTGAAATTTTTCTAATAGATAGCAATACCATTTCGGATAAAAATATATCTCGACATACTCTTACTATCATCATGATTTGATTGAAAGCTGGAATCAGTGTGTCCAACTAGTTTCAAGTCAGATTCTCTATAAATGAACCATTGGTTTTTAGTATTTCTCAAATACTTAAGGATGATTTTTACAACCTTCCGATGGTTCTTATCCAAAATCAGATTGATATCTATTCACTACCTCTAGTGAGTATGCTACATTCAGTCTCGTACATGTCATTGCATATATTATAAAATTCACTGTCGAAGCATATGAAATTCTACTCATACGCTCTCTCTCTTAAGGGTTTGTCAGATAATCTTTCTTCGAGAAAAAAAATTTTATGGCCTATCAGAAGATAGCTTTTCTTAAAATTCTCCATGCTGAAACCGTTTTAGCATAGTATCTATGTATGTGGACTACAAGAGCCCAAACAGCCTCTTAGATCTATCTTTATAGATCTTCATCCCTAAGATGTAGGCTGCTCCCAAATCTTTCATGAAGAACAGTGACGACAGCCATAATTTTATTTCTTGTAATGCAAGGACATCATTTTAAATTAAGAGAATATCATCCACATACAAAATAAGAAGTACAACAACAAAATCATTGACCCACTTGTATATGTAAGGGATTTCTCTCTATTTTTAATGAAGCCATACATTCTGATTATTTTATCAAAAATGCAT